>NC_066554.1:12876265-12896265 GCF_024679095.1 Eriocheir sinensis
CTTGTTGGACAAATACAAAATTTCCAATCAGAATTGGTTAATGTTTTTGAGAACAAACAGAGGGGACGGTAACGGAGATTACGAAATGTCAGATGCGAATGACACGTCTACAGAAGCCGTTCAGAAATTGATCGCATTATTCCAACCTATATTTCCTAACACGGGTAATGTTGACGAACCCGTCGCCGATCAATTATTGAATCTGCAAGTAGTCGCGTCCGATTTAGAATCTGTCGTTACAGCGTTTGAATTGAATGCCGATGCTGAGTCGTTGATGTCTAAAAAAATGTTAAGCTACTTAACGAAAATTCTAAAATTCTATTGAACAGAGTGAAAACCATGGAACTGTTCAAAGATTATTGTTCCTCGATTTTGACTAAGTATAAAAATGACGTGAATTGGAAAATAGTGCAAATCAACAAGAAGTATTTCAACAACACAGAACTCGAATTACTTAAACCGATGTTAAAAAACATCGGTGAATATCCCAGTGACTTCGACACTCCGTTCGATGTCGCGTTGCAGTCTCTCATCGATATCGGAGATTTGTTTATCCAAACGTGTGTGTTAGAAATGCAAAGTAAATTGTATGAACAGGCACGGACATTCAGTTTAGATTCCAGAACGTACATTGTTGATCAGATGACTAACAATTTTAACGCTTTGGAAAATCGACTCGAGGAAATAAAAAAGAAGCAAGTCGACATAGAGAAGTTGAAAATAACACCGCCACAGTGTTCAGAGAGTACTATCGATTTGACAGATTTGCGAAATCGACTCGGTGAAATAAACAAAAAGCAAGACGACTTGCTGGCCGCGAACGGCACCAGGTCCCACCTGCACGTGGCGGCGAATGTGCTCTGCAACTTCCTTAAAAACGATTACGTCGAAATGTTTTTGAACTCGAGTCTCATGCAACGCGGTCTCTTCGTCTCGTTCGTTTTGAGCAACATTCTCTTCAGACATATTTCTAAAGACGATAAAATTACCTCTCTAAATGACGCAGACAAGAAAAATATGTTTAACCTGATCGACTTCTGCGTTGAAATTAAAAAGGCTTTTAATCTGCTGGGGCACAACAAGGCGAATCGACTGTACGGAACTGTAAAACCCGAGGATTCAGCGGAACAGGCGGACTGGGCCCTCGCACAGACCGTAATTGGCGCTTACAGACAATTGAGACACGCCTCCCTCGAAAAAAAATACTCTTATCAAAAATCATTGTATCCCAAGACGAAGCCCAATCTAAAAGAGATTCGAACTATATTTTAACGAAGCCGTAGACGCGGTTCAGAATATTTATTTCTCTTTTTCTAGCAACGTTTCCTTTTACAAATCAACGCTGAGGAGTCTCGTTTCCGACAAAGTCAAGCGACATCTCAGACAAAAGCACGCATTCACTTAACACTCAGCATTGAGACAAACTCAAACATCAACACACATACAAAATAGTTTTTTAAATTTGCTAGAACAACTCAACGCTTCTTCTTCCTCATCCTCGTCCTCCTGTTCATGGTCTTCGTCGTCGACGTTTAAATTTAAAATAAAACATCTCCTTCGTTCTGACATTGCTTTTTTAAATCTAATTAACGTACATTGGAATTAAATTATTTTTCAAAATTAACTCGAATTGTCTATCTATACTTAATATTTGCTGGACGTGACAGATTTCCAATAAGTTTTTTTTTTTTTTTTTTTTTTTTTTTACGTTGTTGCCTATTGCGCCGGTAGGCATCTTCCCGGTGGGGCCTGATGGTCGGCCCAAGGCTTCTTCCAGGTGGGGCCTGATGGTCGGCCCAGCCCGTTCTGGCGCAGGCGAGTGTTTTTTTATAGTGGCGCCATCTTGCATTGGCTCATGCTGCCCCCCGGAACTCGTTCTTGATTCGCTTGGACGGCTTCCTCTAGAGTCCGGGTTGATGGGTGGTCTTCAGGACAGCATGTGGGTAGTTTTAAGCCACTCGGCGGTGACTGAAAAATCCGAGTGGTAGCGTGGGGATTCGAGCCCGCGTCGTCCATCACGCGGTGAATGTGAGCCCAGTACGCTACCACCTACGCCACCGCCTACCCAAATTAATTGTGTTGTTGTTTGCTCACACATATTGCATATTGGTCACGGGGTCTGAAATCTGTTAGCAATGACGTTTGTTTCTTCGACAGTTTGCCCGTAGCCGATTCTGCGCCGTTCCTCTTTTGATTTGTTGCATGCTTGGATGGATATGTTGCTGACGTAATCTTTAATTGTTTTGTTTTTCGTTTCATAATCCATGTTGGTCTGCGCGAGCAAATTCACGGAATGATTGCACGCACTTTTCTCAAGACTTTAAATACCAGATCCGTTGTTGGAACGGCTGCGCCGCGAGCTGCGTGCGTGGCTATAAGCTCTCGCCCTCTCTCCAGCCGTGGAGTGAACTCTGGTGAGCACAGTGCAAGTGACAAAGTCTTATGCAATTCGTCTTGTTACACTCATAGCCACAACTCTATTACATCTTAACTCTATTATGAATCACCTCACTCTATTCTGAATCTTGTCTTAGGTACGGGGAGTAGGGTCCAACATTGAACAGGTGTAGCAGCAATCAGTTATCGACTCGTCTTGTCCGGATGTAGTAGGTGACCAGTGCAAGTGATGAACTCTTGCACATGTAGCAGCAGTCCAACACTCCGCTCACAAGAGTTTAGTTGATGAGTTCACAACTGAGAAGATAAGACTGAATATTGTCTTCACTATTCAGAATCTTCATAATGCATTCGTACGGGGAGTAGGGTCCAACTTCAATGTCTGTCTGTGGTGTTAACGTGCAGCACAATTCTGTAAACGTCAGTTGTAACATCACAGGTTTTAACGAAAAAACTAAAACAAATCTTCCATCGATACTCGATAATTTAGTGTACCAGACGATCGTTCAAAATAAAATATATCCCTTCACGGTCGATATAACGTCATTCAAATTTGTAAAATCGGTATCTATTCCAGACACGATAAGGTATTACAGTGACGACGCCATGAAGGAGTATCTCGTAGATTTCAATACGCGACTCGAACACACATTGTATAACAACATCAATAACAGTGTGACCAAATCTAAATTTTTAAAATTGATCTACACTGTGTTCGAGTACGATTTGAAAAATATTAATTTGATGCACAATGTATTTCTTAAGTTTAGAATTTACTAATCGTAGAACCAAGCCGAATTAAAATTACTTAAAATTACTAAATCCATTAATATTAAGGGTGAGTGCACGGCCAACGTCACCTGGAATGGAAGAAGAAAAATTTGCGTCAGTGGATGTACTATATCAAACGGTTAACTAAGTTGTTTAATTTTTATATTGTTATATTTTATTTTCAGGTTGTAATATCGACTCAACCTATCTTTTTCTACCAAAGAATCGTATATTTGCTTCAGCACGTTACGCACAACGGATGCCGCCAAGAATCTGTAGCTGTAAGAGGACTCACCAAACATCAACAGCAAAAGCACTCGCAGGGAGTGCACACTATGTAATATACATTTGTTAAATAATGTAATGTACGTTTGTTAAAAATAAAACAATGTAAATTTTGTTTTGTTTTTTTAATGTAAATATTACATAAATATACGTCCTCATAGAAGACAAATATTAAGATCTTTGCAGATCGCTAAACTACAAATCTTATCCTATTGAGTATTGAAGATGGCTGCACATGTCTTACACTATTCGAGGCATCGTGGATCGAACCTCCGGAGGAATGAACCTTGCGTTAAAATGAAAAGAATCTATGTTCTGAAATTTGTACTCGAGAGGCAGCAAACCTCCGAGGATGACCAATTTCGGCTGAAGACCATTTTTCCAGTCGAAAGAAAAACTGTTTAGAGAAGTGAAGAATATCGTCAGACCGTTATTTCTCAAGCGTTGAATTATGTTTCCCATCTCGACTTCTATATTGCATGTACCTCGTGAAAACGAGCAATATTTTAGACTTAACTATCAATTGGAAATCTGTCACGTCCAGCAAATATTAATTAAGTATAGATAGACAATTCGAGTTAATTTTGAAAAATATTTTAATTCCAATGTACGTTAATTAGATTTAAAAAAGCAATGTCAAAACGAAGGAGATGTTTTATTTTAAATTAGTTAATTAATCTGAACTGAAAGTCCTGAATTTTAGTTAATCTAAACTGAAGGTCCTCTGAATCAATCTGAACTGAAGGTACTGAATTAATTTACTCGAAAGGTCAACAAATGATGCCACAATGACACGACAGAATAATAAACTAAAACAATCTGTAAATTCTTATTTTTATTTATTACACATAATCATTGCAATGCTTCTTCTTATCTTGTCAGGAGTCCATCCAACGGCTCTGTTTACTTGTGCATCAATTCGAGTATATTCTGAATCAAGAGTGAGATTTCTGGTCTGTGTTTAATTGCATCTGACATTTCGTAATCTCCGTTACCGTCCCCTCTGTTTGTTCTCAAAAACATTAACCAATTCTGATTGGAAATTTTGTATTTGTCCAACAAGTGTTTCTTAATTCTGTTGTTGTTGTTAAGATGAGGATTAATGGCGTTGAGAAGTTGTTTAATTTTTATATTGTTATATTTTATTTTCAGGTTGTAATATCGACTCCACCTATCTTTTTCTACCAAAGAATCGTATATTTGCTTCAGCACGTTGTATGATCTTATAATGTTAATTTTGGTTTCATCTGAATCGAATGCAGATCGCCTGTGTTTAATTGCAGAGTTGGTCATCATGAACAGCGTCCGTTGAATCGTGTTGTCGAGCGCTAAGGTTTGAAAAGTGGATTTATCAACGCAGTCCCCGAATGTCGAAGAATTTGCAGAATAGATGATGTTGTAAACAATCTTAGCGAAAATGTACGCTGCGCAGTCAGACGTTATACATCGCGTGGATCGAACCTCCGGAGGAATGAACCTTGCGTTAAAATGAAAAGAATCTATGTTCTGAAAATTGTACTCGAGAGGCAGCAAACCTCCGAGGATGACCAATTTCGGCTGAAGACCATTTTTCCAGTCGAAAGAATAACTGTTTAGAGAAGTGAAGTATATCGTCAGACCGTTATTTCTCAAGCGTTGAATTATGTTTCCCATCTCGACAACGATGAAAAAGATTCGGTTGTTTAGTTTGATCTGGTCGAAGGACTGGCACGTTTCTAAATCTTCTTCGCTGCACTTACTCTCTTGCCATTGCATCTTCATCTTAACGACTATCGAGTCTTGTTACTTTTCGACGCTGTTAACAAATCGGTTTTCGAGAGATGAACAACGACAACTATCGAATCTTGAAACTTACAGACGAGGTTAAGAGACTCTCTGAGTGCATCGAAAAATTGATGGCGATTCAAATAAATATGAAAAAACAAATGCTGGATCTAACACAGGCTCAAAATGCCACTATGGACACCATTTCTAGCATCGCCAGCAGAATCGAAAATATGGACAACAGCATTGATGAATTATTTGAACTGGCAGATGAGTGAAGCTCCCATCATCACCATATCAAGTCGCATTACCTACACTCCAACCAACACCTCCAACCAACACACGCCATCATCACACCCGGATCGAGTTGTACCATACCTCGACAATAGTATTCCTGTCCTAATGAAATGAAACAATAAACAACACCATTTAATGTTTTGAGTTTTCAATTCCATTCCTTGTTGTTGTTGATTAAAATGGAAGTGAATGGGAGACTTTGTCGTACAGGAAAGAGCACAGCCCAGCGTTCACCGCTGTCCACGAAGTGGTGGTTTACAGAATCCGTCGCCTCGCACGGCAACGTCGCACATTCACTCCTCAGCCTTACAAATCACCCAAAGTCGTGTCCAACTGCAGCGTGACCCCACCCACTCTCAGCGAACCTAGCACGACACCCCGTGCAATATTGGACCCCACTCTTTCATTACTTTGTCTCAGAGTTGGATGTTGTGTGAATGCGAGACTTTATGTCAGCAGTAGACTGATTCTGAATACTATACGAGTGTTGCATGCTTATTCCCTCAGACTTTTCTGACTTGTCACTTTGTCTCAGAGAATGCTGCAGATGTTGTGTGAATATGAGACTTTGTGTCAGTGTTGTTGTTGCATGACTTAAACCCTCAAGAGTTGCAGATGGTGGTGAATGCGAGACTTTGTGTCAGCTGTAGACGGATTCTGAATACTATTGTGTGAACATCAGGGTTAATAAAATGTTTATATCCTACATCATATTTATTATTTTCAACAACCTACATCACTCTTGAAATCGGTGCAACACTTACACGGTACTCTTTCGACATTCGGCTGTAAAACGAAAGGTAATGCGTCGGTGATTAAATCCTTGGGGATGTCTTTACACTCAGGTAAGCAGAGCGTGTTCCTGATCTCCTCTACATCGCTGTCGGTCAACCCGTCAGCGTTCTCCAACATCGACACCAACAGACGCTTCAGGTTGTCCTTAGTCTGAGCGTTCACGTGAAGAGATGTTCTGTAGTTGGCAGTCGGACGTTCGTTCTGCGTGAAGGATAGAGCGACAGATTTGAGGGCGTCTATGATTTTCTTCTGGTTGAAATGAACGCCTATTTTGTGTACACCTCCTTGACGATAACCTTCCACTTCTATGAACGAACTCGTATATCTCTTCTTATTGACGTTGCTGTGTTCTTTGTGTGCTTCTCTCTCTTTACACAACACACTGTTGAAAAATACTACGCCGGGAGTTTGATTGTAGTCGTCACCAAATTCTCTTGAGCGCTATGTGATGTCCAATGGAGTTGGGGACGTTCTCGAGTAAGTGAAGCAGGCTGTACACGTCCGTCCCAAAAATCGTGGCGAGCACCGGCGCGTTGCCGCTCAGTATTTCTCCGTGGATGAACTTGTACACCGTCAGTTGGGTGTCTATGCACGCTATGCGCTTGCGACTCAGATGTCTCTGCGCTTCTAGACCTTTGTTTCTCACTCCGTGTAAGAATGATGAAGACGTCTTACTGCCGCCGCCGCGTGCGTGACGATAGCGGCGCTGGTTACTGTCGCTATATAAATTTATATAAATTTATATAAATTCACGTCAAGCAGTCAAGTGCTCAGATGTGCAATTCGCCTTCCTGTTACAATTTATCATCTCAAATCAAATCTTAACTCTATTCTGAATCCATGAGTTCAGTTGACCGTCAAAACAAAGTCACACATTCACTAGCAGGGGTCAGGTGCTCGGATGTGCAATTGTTACACCTCACAGCCGCTCGGATGTGCAATTGTTACATTCACTAGCAGGGGTCAGGTGTTCGGATGTGCAATTGTTACACCTCACAGCCGCTCGGATGTGCAATTGTTACATTCACTAGCAGCAGTCTAAATTGGTTGCGAGGTAGGTAAGAGTTCAAAGCAGTCAAGTGCTCAGATGTGCAATTCGCCTTCCTGTAATTGTTACACCTCACAGCCACATCTTAACTCTCAGCCATATCTATTACATCTTAACTCTAGAGGTAGGAAAGAGTATTACATCTTAACTCTATTTTGGGATCTTGATATTTTGAGATCAAGTAAGAGATAGCACGAGGTGAACGCTAGCTCGAGTGGGGTCCAACATCTGACGATTTCGTTTCATAAGAGTCTCCTGAGCGGTAACCTAAAATCTGTAAGTCTCTCTGAGGGGGAAGCAAAAGAGACAGAGTGGGGTCCGGATCTGCATGGGGGTCTGTACACAACACATGCGTCAAGCAGTCAAGTGTTCAGATGTGCAATTCGCCTTCCTGTTACAATTTATCATCTCAAATCAAATCTTAACTCTATTCTGAATCCATGAGTTCAGTTGACCGTCAAAACAAAGTCACACATTCACTAGCAGGGGTCAGGTGCTCGGATGTGCAATTGTTACACCTCACAGCCGCTCGGATGTGCAATTGTTACACCTCACAGCCACACTCTCAGCCACATTTATTACATCTTAACTCTAGAGGTAGGAAAGAGTATTACATCTTAACTCTAGAGCAGAGTGAGTTAGACGCTAAAATTAATGAAATAAATTTATTTAGTCAAGAGTTAGCCGATTCTACAAAGAAGCACATGGATGAATTACAAAATCAACAAACTAAACACGAAGAAGAAAAATCTGAATTAAGGAAAGAAATTGAAAAGTCATCTGCCAAAGTACAACAAATAATGACGATATACAAAGATGTAGATAAGAAATTCTTAGAAGTTAATGCAAATATACGAAAGATAATCCAAGAGAAAGACCGACTGAACGCAGAAATATCTGAAAATAAAAACAAGATCGATCTTATGCAAAATTAATACGAACAACTCCAACAACGTAATAACGAATTAGATACAGAGAATGATCAATTCAAACAAGAGTTGACTCAAAATAAAACTCTACTCCTACAAGAGACACAAACGAGAGATGGACTCCAGCAAGATGTCACTCGCCTCCAGCAAGAGAAAACTGCTCTCGAAACCCAACTGAGTGAAAAGAGTAATGACTTATCGATATTACTGAAAAAACAAGAAGACGAAATTATACGGTTGAACAAACAAATTGAGGATATGACCACAGAGAACAAATCCTCCCAGGAAATACTAGCAGCTGAAACCGCACGTGCAAATGCATTGCAAGTAACTAACCTGACGTTATTAAGCTCTAACGAAGAATTGAATAAGATTGCGAAAACCGTGATTGACAAAGATTCCGAAATCAACCGTTTAAAAGACCAAATTAATGAAAACAGGAAAAATATCGAAGAGTCTAACCAAAATACCGAAACCCAAACAGCAGTGAGCAAAGGTAGTGTAAAATACATCCTGAATGTTCTTATCTTGGTTGTTGATGTTTAGAATCACATAGTAAAGTATTTCAGCGTTAACTTGGCAAAGATTATTTTCATTTGACGCACTGGATTTTTTCAATTCAATTTTAGACTTGTTGATCGGTTTACGGATCACTGGCTTGGTCAAAAACCCACATTTGCACGGGGGTCCTGACACAGCAGGAGGAGCAGGTACTCGGTTGTGTATTTCTGTTCATGTGGACTGGGTCCAGATTAGCGAATGTCTGACATTGTCCGGAACGGGATAGTACCCCCTGAAAAATCACAATTGAGTTTACAATAGTAACCCCTTCAAACATGAGTTCAGAATCTGTTGGTCAGAATCTGCAGTGAACAATCCCCTTCAAACATGAGTTCAGAATCTGTTGGTCAGAATCTGCAGTGAACAATCAAAAATTGATTTTATGATATTATCCCAACTCACCATTGAATTTATAATAGTAGCCCCATACATTGACTTTATGATAGTACCCCCTGAAAAATAATAATTGAGTTTACAATAGTAACCCCTTCAAACAATGAGTTCAGAATCTGGACGTTCGCCGAAGGCTTAATATGCCACATGACGGCACATTCACACGGTTTAGGAATCTGTAAACATGTAGAATATATTAAATTCAGTATTTTAAATAATTGTATATTCATCATTTGTATATAAATCCGTTTAACATAGTCATCTTTGTTTCATGGGTTAGTCATCTTTGTTTCATGGGTTACGTTAACAGAAGACTGCGTAAAAAATCAAAATCACATACATTTATTTTTTTCTAAACTAATCTAAATTTACTTGAATATCGTGATATAGAACATAAATCTTAATCTGCGAAATTAAAATTAGCAAAACGCTCTTTTTAGTATCGCAGTAAGCGGACCCAACATACAAGAAAGACTGGGGTCTGATATTTCAAATTTAGCGACAAATTTCATTGGTGAATGCGTGACTTTGTCTGCAATGTAGACCGATTCTGAGACATTGGTGAATGCGTGACTTTGTCTGCAATGTAGACCAATTCTGAGACATTGGTGAATGCGTGACTTTGTCTGCAATGTAGACCAATTCTGAGACGTTGGTGAATGCGTGACTTTGTCTGCAATGTAGACCAATTCTGAGACGTTGGTGAATGCGTGACTTTGTCTGCAATATAGACCAATTCTGAGACGTTGGTGAATGCGTGACTTTGTCTGCAATGTAGACCAATTCTGAGACGTTGGTGAATGCGTGACTTTGTCTGCAATATAGACCAATTCTGAGACGTTGGTGAATGCGTGACTTTGTCTGCAATGTAGACCAATTCTGAGACGTTGGTGAATGCGTGACTTTGTCTGCAATATAGACTAATTCTGAGACGTTGGTGAATGCGTGACTTTGTCTGCAATGTAGACCAATTCTGAGACGTTGGTGAATGCGTGACTTTGTCTGCAATGTAGACCAATTCTGAGACGTTGGTGAATGCGTGACTTTGTCTGCAATATAGACTAATTCTGAGACGTTGGTGAATGCGCAATGTAGACCGCTTCTGCGACATTGGTGAATGTGTGACTTTGTCTGCAATATTTGTGATGGTTGACATTAAGAATAATTATCGATTGGACGTGCGTGTGCAGGCGCTGGGCGGCGGAGTCTATAAACTATCCACGACGAACTTCACCAATTCTACACTTTTCGTTTTCATCCGACAAAAAGGCTTGACAAATCAAGGAATCAATATTACAACAAAGTTATTACAATAACTAGACATTGCATAAAACAAAAATTCCAGATTAACTAAGTTTGTTGCTTGACTTCAATGCAATAGTTTATAAGTTTGCTTTGAAACGAGTTGTTTCATCGTATAGTTTTAAGTTTGCTTTGAAACGAGTTGTTTCATTGTATAGTTTTAAATTGCTTTGAAACGAGTTGTTTCATTGCATAGTTTTTAAGTTTGCTTTGAAACCGTTGTTTCTCCTGGCTATAGATTTTTAAGTTAGTTATAAGGTTTGGAAACGAGTTGTTTCTAAATTGCAGCTAGTTATCATTTTTATCATTTATCATTTGCTTACAAATGTAGACCAATTCTGAGACGTTGGTGAATGCGTGACTTTGTCTGCAATGTAGACCAATTCTGAGACGTTGGTGAATGCGTGACTTCGTCTGTAAATGTGAATGCGTGACTTCGTCTGTAATGTAGACCGATTCTGAGACGTTGGTGAATGCGTGACTTCGTGATTATCTCCTTGGAGGATTCGTTCTCTATGATCATATTCTGAATTTGTTGGTTTAACAGTTCAATATCTTCTTTTTGCTTTTGGATCACGTCCTGATGCTTTTGGATAAGGTCCTGATTCAATGTTTCGGTCTTTTTCATCTCTTTTTGAAAGTCCTTCAATTCTGTTATCAATTGTGTTGATCTTTCTTTCTCTGCGATCAGATCGTTAATTTCTTGGTTCAGCCGTGCAATCTCTGCTGTTTGGGTTTCGGTATTTTGGTTAGACTCTTCGATATTTTTCCTGTTTTCATTAATTTGGTCTTTTAACCGGTTGATTTCGGAATCTTTGTCAATCACGGTTTTCGCAATCTTATTCAATTCTTGGTTAGAGCTTGATAACGTCAGGTTAGTTACTTGCAATGCATTTGCACGTGCGGTTTCAGCTGCTAATATTTCCTGGGAGGATTTGTTCTCTGTGGTCATATCCTCAATTTGTTTGTTCAACCGTATAATTTCGTCTTCTTGTTTTTTCAGTAATATCGATAAGTCATTACTCTTTTCACTCAGTTGGGTTTCGAGAGGAGTTTTCTCTTGCTGGAGGCGAGTGACATCTTGCTGGAGTCCATCTCTCGTTTGTGTCTCTTGTAGGAGTAGAGTTTTATTTTGAGTCAACTCTTGTTTGAATTGATCATTCTCTGTATCTAATTCGTTATTACGTTGTTGGAGTTGTTCGTATTCATTTTGCATAAGATCGATCTTGTTTTTATTTTCAGATAATTCTGCGTTCAGTCGGTCTTTCTCTTGGATTATCTTTCGTATATTTGCATTAACTTCTAAGAATTTCTTATCTACATCTTTGTATATCGTCATTATTTGTTGTACTTTGGCAGATGACTTTTCAATTTCTTTCCTTAATTCAGATTTTTCTACTTCGTGTTTAGTTTGTTGATTTTGTAATTCATCCATGTGCTTCTTTGTAGAATCGGCTAACTCTTGACTAAATAAACTTATTTCATTAATTTTAGCGTCTAACTCACTCTGGCACTTATCCAGTTTTTGTTTACAGGATTCTAATGCTTCATCGTTCTTATCAAACTGGCCGGTTAGTTTGTAGATTTTCAATTTGCCATGTATACGTGTGTATGTAAGTTTATGTAAGCCATTACATTTTGTACGTATGGTTCCAACATATATGCCTCGAATAGTGTAAGACATGTGCAGCCATCTTCAATACTCAATAGGATAAGATTTGTAGTTTAGCGATCTGCAAAGATCTTAATATTTGTCTTCTATGAGGACGTATATTTATGTAATATTTACATTAAAAAAACAAAACAAAATTTACATTGTTTTATTTTTAACAAACGTACATTACATTATTTAACAAATGTACTAGCAAATTATTTTCAAACAATGACGTGTTCAAATTCAGTAAAAATTTCAAAGAGAAGAAAAGAGACATTCAGAATCCAGGTGCCTCCGCGACAGCGGCAGCAGCGGCGACGACAGCGGCGACGTTGTAAGAAGCAGCGTCCGGTGCGTTGTTCAATTCTTTACTGCATCTCCTGTCGAGAGAATACAGAGATACAGAGAATGATCAATTCAAACAAGAGTTGACTCAAAATAAAACTACTCCTACAAGAGACACAAACGAGACGATGAAAAAGATTCGGTTGTTTAGTTTGATCTGGTCGAAGGACTGGCACGTTTCTAAATCTTCTTCGCTGCATATACTCTGAAATACTTCTTGTTGATTTGCACTATTTTCCAATTCACATAATTTTTATACTTAGTCAAAATCGAGGAACAATAATCTTTGAACAGTTCCATGGTTTTCACTCTGTTCAATAGAATTTTCGTTAAGTAGCTTAACTTTTTTTTAGACATCAACGACTCAGCATCGGCATTCAATTCACACGCTGTAACGACAGATTCTAAATCGGACGCGACTACTTGCAGATTTAATAATTGATCGGCGACGGGTACCTCCATCACACACTCATACACAAGTTACATACACTACACACTCACACACAACAGTTCCATTTTAATACACACACACAAGTTACATACAACAGGAAGAGGTTCAACAGGAAGAGTTCGTTTACAACTGTAAGTTTAAAATTTAGTACACATTCAACATCATAAAAATTACATCTTAAAAATTAGTACACATCCAAGAGTTCTTCAACAAAGAAGAAGTCTTAACTTACATTTGCATGCGCGAAGAGAGACCCATGCAAATGTCACACACAACTAGAGAGTTGCTGCGAACAGATTCAGATAGAATATAGTTAAGATACGATTCTGAACTCTGTAGTGTGTGACACATTCAAGAGGTATAGTATTGGTGCAGGTCATCTCGACTTATGCAAAACATGTAGAGATACATTGGACGGGCATGTAGCAATTACTACATCTTAACTCGAGTGAATGTGAGTTTGTTTGTCTTGTGTAGAGTTGCATTGCATTGTTGGGAGTTGCATTGTTGGACGCACTAGAGCGACAGAGAATACTCGGTTTTGTCATCGGACTCGAATATTGACAGACAGTGCAAGAGATAAACTTTTTAAGTTATCGAATTCAAAAGAGTAATAGACAGTGTAAGTGAAAATGTGTAGTCATGCTCGGACAACACTCACCGCCAATTCTCGGACAACAACGTGGAACGACCGTGTGTGACACACATACCCACACACGTAATACAGACATGTGTAAGTGACACAAATACACACACCAGAATCTTTTTTATAATGTGAAATAAAACAAATCATATTACACACAGATATTTTATTTCTTAACCCTAGGTGGTCACGAACAGACGTGATCTGCAACGAGACGTTGGTGAATGCGTGACTTTGTCTGCAATCTAGACCAGTTCTGAGACGTTGGTGAATGCGTGACTTTGTCTGCAATCTAGACCAGTTCTGAGACGTTGGTGAATGCGTGACTTTGTCTGCAATGTAGACCAATTCTGAGACGTTGGTGAATGCGTGACTTTGTCTGCAATCTAGACCAATTCTGAGACGTTGGTGAATGCGTGACTTTGTCTGCAATCATGACCAATTCTGAGACGTTGGTGAATGCGTGACTTTGTCTGCAATCTAGACCAATTCTGAGACGTTGGTGAATGCGTGACTTTGTCTGCAATGTAGACTCCTGACAAGATAAGAAGAAGCATTGCAATTATTATGTGTAATAAATAAAAATAAGAATTTACAGATTGTTTTAGTTTATTCTTCTGTCGTGTCATGGTGGCATCTTAGGTCTTCTTCGGCTGGTGGTGAACGTCTGGCTTTGAACGACAGAGTGAATCGGAGACTTTGTTCTACACGTCGACAGATTCCTAAACCGTCCGTCATGAACAATTAATCATTGGATGGACTCACCTGGCATTTCGCTTGGCATTTCGTGGGCAGTACACGATGTCCATAAACTTAGTGTGCGCGTAGTACTATTATAAATTCAATTTTACTTTTTCAGGATTTACTATTATAAATTCAATTTTGTTTTTTTCATGCGTCTCAGAATCGGTCGATATATAAGACAAAGTCAACCGTTCGTGTGCTTTTCAGGGGGTACTATTATAAATTCATTTGAACTCATGCCTATGAATATTTGAAGATAAGATGTAGAATAGAGTTAAGATGTAGTAGATGCTTACATTCACTAACAAGCTACGAAGCAGCACACATGCAGCAGCAGCAGCGAGCTACTATGCTTACATGCACTGTCCTTCGGCAACGAGTGTTTTGGGAACAAAAACAATTTCTTGATGTGTCTCGGAAAAGGTAAAGCTTTCCCTATAGCCACACCTGAGACGTTGGTCAATGCGTGACTTTGTCTGCAATGGGTGAATGCGTGACTTTGTCTGCAATGTAGACCAATTCTGAGACGTTGGTGAATGCGTGACTTTGTCTGCAATGTAGACCAATTCTGAGACGTTGGTGAATGCGTGACTTTGTCTGCAATGTAGACCAATTCTGAGACGTTGGTGAATGCGTGACTTTGTCTGCAATGTAGACCAATTCTGAGACGTTGGTGAATGCGTGACTTTGTCTGCAATGTAGACCAATTCTGAGACGTTGGTGAATGCGTGACTTTGTCTGTAATGTAGACCAATTCTGAGACGTTGGTGAATGCGTGACTTCGTCTGTAATGTAGACCAATTCTGAGACGTTGGTGAATGCGTGACTTCGTCTGTAATGTAGACCAATTCTGAGACGTTGGTGAATGCGTGACTTCGTCTGTAATGTGAATGCGTGACTTCGTCTGTAATGTAAACCAATTCTGAGACGTTGGTGAATGCGTGACTTCGTCTGTAATGTAGACCAATTCTGAGACGTTGGTGAATGCGTGACTTCGTCTGTAATGTAGACCAATTCTGAGACGTTGGTGAATGCGTGACTTCGTCTGTAATGTAAACCAATTCTGACGTTGGTGAATGCGTGACTTCGTCTGTAATGTAAACCAATTCTGACGTTGGTGAATGCGTGACTTCGTGTGTAATGTAGACCAATTCTGACGTTGGTGAATGCGTGACTTCGTTTGTAATATAGACCAATTCTGAGACGCTGGTGAATGCGTAACTTTGTCTGCAACGTAGACCGATTCTGAGTGGTTGATTTGATTCGGAGGCGGTGACCGATTCCGTTTGGTAAATGTGTGCGTTTATCTACAGCGGTGACCAATTCCGGTGTGTGTTGATGTTTGAGTTTGTCTCAATGCTGAGTGTTAGGTGAATGCGTGCTTTTGTCTGAGATGTCGCTTGACTTTGTCGGAAACGTATATTCGGAAAGTTGGGTGTGTGACTTTGTCGGAAACGTCCGTCTCGCATTAGCAACATTTGGTCCAGTGCAGTGTGTGAAGCGACAGTGACCATCAGCATTCGGCTTCGGGGTGTTGGTCTGCTCTCCATCGCTCTGCCTGCTGTGGCCTGTGCCTGCGCTGCGTGTTGCTGATCCCTTTCGCTTTCGTATATCTAGGTGAATGCTAGTCTTTTGTCTTAATAATTAACTAATATTGACATATTGCATTACAGTTATGTGAATGTGACTTTGAAGGAGACTGATGTGGGACGACAGAAGGAGTTTACTCAAGCTCGCAGTGGGACGACAGAAGGAGTCTACTCAAGCTACTCGCATCGGGGTGTTGGACCCACCCTACTCTCCATACAACAGAAGTCTGAGTCTGCTATCTTTGTGAACAAAGTGTGACTTTGTCTCGACGACAAGTCGTACACAGGATTGTTATACTCCTACCCTACGGCGGAGTGTACAGAGTGCGACGAATGTGTTATTGTTTACAACATCATCTATTCTGCAAATTCATCGACATTCGGGGACTGCGTTGATAAATCCACTTTTCAAACCTTAGCGCTCGACAACACGATTCAACGGACGCTGTTCATGATGACCAACTCTGCAATTAAACACAGACCAGAAATCTCACTCTTGATTCAGAATATACTCGAATTGATGCACAAGTAAACAGAGCCGTTGGATGGACTCCTGACAAGATAAGAAGAAGCATTGCAATGATTATATGTAATAAATAAAAATAAGAATTTACAGATTGTTTTAGTTTATTCTTCTGTCGTGTCATGGTGGCATCTTAGGTCTTCTTCGGCTGGGGGTGAACGTCTGACTTTGAACGACAGAGTGAATCGGAGACTTTGTTCTACACTTCGACAGATTCCTAAACCGTCGGATGCATCCAACACACTGCCGACGATGTTAGCGGAATCAGACGCTGTCGTGCATAACGAACACTTAACAAATTAAAATAAATAACGAGCGTGTGTAACATATGTTGTTTGACACGCGTGTATTGAACGAAATTGTTCAATACTAACCTGTTCGATGAAGAGAGGATCATTGGTGAACTGCATGAAGTAACAATCTGGATTGTGGTATATGTGTTCTATTAAGGGATCGCCTTTACGCCAGTTTCTCAGCGAAAGACCACAATGATAGCACCTCACGTTGTCACCCACACCTGTAAGAGTAATAATAGAAGTAGTAAATGTTGAAAAATAGAAGTAATAAATGTTGAATCATTAATATTGCCAAAAATATTGTTGAACCAATATATAAAAGGAATATTACCCAAGTAATAAAATCCAACTTTGGCTAGATTTGCAGGCGTCTGTTCCACGTTTCAGACAATTGCGATCTGACAAAAACAGTAAAGGGCCTTCAAGTGTTTCAGGAGGAGGTGTCGTTGCGTCAAATGGCTTACCTCCCCGATCTTTGTTTAATAGAACGTGACTAGAGCACTGTAAAAAAGTGTTACGTTAAATCAAATAATTAAGTATTCCGATTAATCTGATTAATTTTATCTCTACCGCTTCTTTTTCTTTTTTATTTGCAAAACCGATTAAACATATCTTCACGCGCGGAAATTGTTTCTTAAGAGGTTTCATTTTCCAGAACAAGCGGTGGCAAATAACGAGATCGTAGTTGTCCATGTAAAACACGTCCGTGTTCACCACCACGTAGATTAATTTAGCCGCCGCTTGGTTCTTCATCTGGGCGACTCTCACACTACGTTCGCGATGCGCTCTCCCTTGCAGGTCAGGGATGAAATTGATTTACCTGATGCCAACCAAGAATTTTCGAGACTGAATTTTATAGCGTCTAAAGGATGTGTGACGTTCGTCACGTGTTCCAGAATGACCAAAGTCTGCTATGCACACTTCCAGAATGACCAAAGTCTGCATTTATTATAAACACTTCCAGAATGACCAAAGTCTGCAAAGTCTGCATTTGTTACCACCAAAGTCTGTATTTTTTACATGTGATGTACGTCCAAATATATTTGTGTTACGTGTTCCCAAATGACAAGGTCTGCATTTGTCGTGGTCACACACACACACACACGGTACCTGCAACACGGTACCTGCTCACGTTGTCTAGTACAAATATAAGTGTCATAGCCGCTCGCTCAGTTGTAAAGCTGCCATCGTCGATTAACTTTAACCAGATAAATATTTAGAATTCGTCGCAGACGGCAGAGTGATTCCTCGGGTGTTAGAGTGATTCTTCGGGTGTTTGGCTCTCTTGCTTTTTCCTAATTTATTTGTAGGTCTTCAACAATACCGGCTGGTCACATTACTTTTTATTCCGTCTTGTGTGCAGAACAGGTGTGTAAATGTGCGTGTTTTGGATTTACAAAGTCGACTTTAAAAACAAAAAGAGGAGGAGAATGGTAGGATTCTTTACGAAATATTACCAGATTAAAAATGTAGCTGCACATGACGTTCTTTATCCTAAGAATCATATTATCATTTTAATTTATAACTGCAAAGATAAGTTTTGAGAGTTTGTCACTGACAAGATTTTGATCAACAATGGCAAGTTCTTACCCTACTCTAGCAAATAAATGTGCTCGGAACCTCTTGATGTTTCCTTTTACATACCGCTGTGAACAGGGATTCTCAGCACTGTGCTTGATTAAAAACAAGTTACGGTCATGTCTAGGAGTCAGAGATGACATAAAAGTGGCCCTTTCAAACACTGTACTGAGGATTAACTTTAGAGAAACTGTATTAACACAGTGAAAAACATCCCAAATGAACACCACCGAGTGCCAGGATTCGAACCCGGGCCTTCTGATCAGAAGTCAGGGCAGCAAACCGACCAGACCACCGATGGGCTAAAAGGTTACCGCGCCAGAGACCATTTCTGCGGCCATTACCTGACGCCCCAGCCCCGCACTGTGGACATGAAGGGGAAGGTAACCCCGCCCACACCCGTGACTGACGGAAACGCACTTAATCAAACCCTTAGGGCACATACGGTGTGTAAATACATTAGAGAAACTGTATTAACAACTGACTTCTGACCAGAAGGCCCGGGTTCGAATCCTGGCACTCAGTGTTGTTCATTTGGGATGTTTATCACTGTGTTAATACAGTTTCTCTAATGTATTTACACACCGTAAGGGTTTGATTAAACGCGTTTCCGTCAGTCACGGGTGTGGGCGGGGTTACCTTCACCTTCATGTCCACAGTGCGGGGCTGGGGCGTCAGGTAATGGCCGCAGAAGTGCCCTCAGGCGCGGTAACCTTTTAGCCCATCGGTGGTCTGGTCGGTTTGCTGCCCTGACTTCTGATCAGAAGGCCCGGGTTCGAATCCTTCGTTTTAATTTTCATTATGTGGAACACTTTGTCAAGGAGAGCTATGTGAGTGGAACCCCCCCCCCCCCCGCCCCCCCCCACACACACACATGAGATGCATACTCCATACGAGGGCGGACAAGGCCCCTCTAAATGGATAGCATCTGTGCGGGGGAGAAGAACTGGCGGAGACGGTACAGAAAGTGCAGCCTCGAGGAAGCTTATTTAGTAAGAGATGAGATATGAAGTTTCCAGTTGAGATGTTGAGTTAAGGATAGACCGAGGTTGTTTAGTGTTGAGGAAGGTGATAGCTGAGTGTTGTCAAAGAATAGGGGATAGTTGTTTGGAAGATTGTGTCGAGGGAATAGGTGGAGAAACTGTTTTTTTGAGGCGTTGAATGACACCAGGTTCCTCTTGCCCCAATCGGATATAATTGTAAGGTCTGAGGCTAAGCGTTTTGTTGCCTCCAGCCTTGAATCGTTAAGTTCCTGTAGGGTGGGTCTTCTATTAAAAGAAGTTGAGTAATGCAGAGTGGAATAATCGGCGTAGGAATGGATAGGACAGTTCGTTTTGGAAAGATCATCAATGAACAACAGAAAAAGAGTGGGAGATAGGACAGAACCCTGTGGGACACCACTGTATAGGTTTAGGGGAAGAACAGTGACCGTCTACCACGGCAGAAATAGAACGGTCAGAAAGGAAACTGGAGATAAAGGTACAGAAAGAAGGACAGAAACCGTAGGAGGGTAGTTTGAAAAGCAAAGATTTGTGCCAGACCCTATCAAAAGCTTTTGATATGTCCAGCGCAATAGCAAAGGTTTCACCGAAACGGCTAAGAGAGGATGACCAAGAGTCAGTTAGGAAGGCATGA
>NC_066554.1:12901265-12961645 GCF_024679095.1 Eriocheir sinensis
TACATATACGTCACTGTCTAAATTTAGGCCAAAGAGACGAGATGAGCACTAAAGCAACACACAAGTAGTGTGTACACCTCCCACTATATCTTACAACCAAGGAATACTTGCTTTGGTTGAGGAATAAGATCAATAAGCAGGTGAGTTGGTGTCATTATCCTGTGTTATGTATACCTACATTATCCTATATTATACATTATCCTACATTACCCTATATTTTACACGCTCTGGAGGCCTCTCCGGCTGCCTGCGAAAATCAGGACTGTTCAGGCAAACCTGAGCGTGTATGGGACGTTTAGGCGGCCTGTGCAGGCCGCCGGAGAGGCTACCTCACGAACCTGTACCTGACAGGTTGGCTCCGTCCGGCCAGCGTCCGGTTCAGGCTTGTTTGAGTGTGTCTATGCACATGACGTGGCCTTGAGGCCACATCTCTCGACACAATCTTCCAAACACATGTCCCCTATTCTTCGACAACGTTCAGCTGTCACCTTCTTCAACACTAAATATCCTGGGTCTATCCTTAACTCAAAATCTCAACAACAAAATAAATTCTCAATTTCTGCAACATTCGCGGTCTTCGTTCTAATTTTCATTCTGTTGAACATCATCTCTCTTCCTCTAAACCTCACCTTCTTTTCCTCACCGAAACACAGGCTTCTGAGGCTACTGACAGCAATCTCTACTCTGTTCCCTCCTACTATCTCTATCCTAAATTTCAATCCAAAGCTGGATGTTGCGCCTACGTGCGCATCGACATCACTTGCCCTCGTGCCCACAACCTTGACTCCTCTGAATTTTCTTCAATGTCATTCTATTACTAAATACATATGTGCTGTTTATCTCTCACCTAACTCTACTAACTATGTAAAATTCTTTGAGTATTTGAACTCTAAAGTGGAGCACATCTTGACCCACTCTCCCTTCGCTGAAATCTCCATCCTAGGAGATTTCAATGTTCACCACCAGCTTTGGCTTTCATCCTCTTTCACCGACCATCCTGGGCCCGTACTTATAAAGAATATGTTTCGCTTATGTGAGGCATAAATCAAGAAAATGGCGGATACCGAGACGTAAGGGAAGCATAAACCTTAGGTTTCAACTAAGCGGAACCTAAATTGACTTGCCAGCTACGCGCGGGGTGGAGGTAACATTGCATTCCTTAGGTCGACCTAAGCGAAGCATAACAGTCAAGATGGCGGAGGTAGTGGATGCGCGTCTGCGGCAGCTGAGGACTTTCGCACGAAGAGACGTCCTTGACGTACCAATATAATATATATATATATATATATATATATATATATATATATATATATATATATATATATATATATATATATATATATATATATATATATATATATATATATATATATATATATATATATATATATATATATATATATATATATATATATATATATATATATATATATATATATATATATATATATATATATATATATATATATATATATATATATATATATATATATATATATATATATATATATATATATATATATATATATATATATATATATATATATATATATATATATATATATATATATATATATTGGTGCACAAGTACAAGGCCTAGTCAATTGAATTCCCTTGATTGAAAAGAAAAGGCAGAACATGACAAATGTTATTTCCATCAAGCACTTAATAAGCATTGAAATTTACAAGACTGTCACTATTTGCTTGTTAACCATTCCTTGCACTTCATGAATACCATTTTATTTCAAGAAAAATCCTACCTTTTCCATCCCTGTCCTTATGGAAGGCCCTTATTTTAGTTTTTGCATCTTGCATCACTGTCTGCCAGCGTCTCTGGCACTGCTTCGTGCACCTACTAAAGCCTGGGTGGAGTGCCGCTAGGCGAGTGACAATGCTGCCCCACGCCTTCGTCTTCGCCTCAACAGAGCAGCCATTTTCCGAAAAATTTCCTTTGAGGATGGCTGCTTTATCCCTATAGAGCTGTACGAGGGAGAGAGTTTCAGTGTACGTCCAGTTGGTATTGCGGTGACGTGTCTGCCGAGGAGGCTGTGGCTGGGGCGGCGGCTGTTCCTGCTGCTGCTGCTTCTGTTGTGGTTGGGGATGAGTCTGTGGTCCCTCCTGCTGCTGCTCCTGAAGAGGCTGCTGCTGCTGCTGTTGCTGCTGACCTCGCTGGCTGCTGAGGGGCACTAAAGGTCGTGGCTGGCTGTTGGCGTCCATGGCTGACTGCTGGCTTGAAGCTCGCGGGAATGTTTGTTTACATGTTTGAGGGGCTACGTCTTTAATTTTATCATTATTCCATGTGATGTTGGTCTATGCATCGCCAACAATACCCAAAAATATTTTTATTTTATTTTATATATATTTCCAATACGTTAATATGCTTTTAACATCAAAATTATACCAAATTCAAACATTTTATTTTGAGTTGGCATCCCTTTCATATGTGCAGCTCAGGGTTTGGCAACGATGTACTAATACTCGCCTATGACGAGCTGGTTATGTTGAGGGGGTGAAACGTAAGGAGGGGGGTTATGTCTCGTCATTGTTAATACTCGGATATGTCTCAGTTTACGTCTCACATAAATTTATTTATATGTACGGGCCCTGGTGAACAAGCCTGCAACTTTGCTATCCTCAACGACCTAGAGCAGTTGGTCCACCACCCTACACATATTCCCGACCGTCTTGGAGACAGGCCCAACATTCTAGACCTCTTCCTTACCTCTAATCCTTCTGCTTACTCTGTCAAACTGTTCTCTCCGTTGGGCTCCTCCGATCATAACCTTATTTCTGTATCCTGTCCAATCGCTCCTGTACATCCTCTGGACCCACCGAAGAGGCGATGCCTCTGGCATTTTGCTCCAGCTCGGTGGGACGACCTGAGGATGTACTTTTCCGATTTTCCGTGGAATGATTACTGCTTCCAGGAGAGAGATCCCTCTGTGTGTGCTCAGAGCATCACAGAGGTGATTGTCTCTGGAATGGAGGCATATATTCAACGTACTTTCTCTACTCCTCATGCTAAAAAGCCTTGGTTTAATCATGCTTGTTCTCGTGCTATTAAAGATAGAGAGGCAGCTCACAAAAGGTTCCAGAGCCTTCGAGCTCCCACTAACTTTGATCTATACATTTCAGCTAAGAATCGTGCCAAATCTATTCTCCGACTTACCAAAACTTCTTTTATAAATACAAAATGTCAACACTTTGCTTCTTCTAATTCTTCCCGTGACTTCTCTCATCCAGCCAAAATATCTCCCCAAATTTCACTGCTTCCTTGTCCCTCCGCTCCTTAACCCTGACGGCACCATCGCCGTCTCATCTGTCTCTAAGGCTGAACTCTTTGCTCAAACTGTCTGTAACGACTCCACTCTGAACGATTTTGGCTATATTCCTCCTACTCATCCCCCTCTGACTCCTTTATGCCTGTTCTTAAGATTCTTTGGAATGATGATTCCTATGCCCTCTCTGGTCTCAACTCTCAGAAGGTTTATGGACCTGATGGAGTGCCTCCTATTGTACTAAAAACTGTGCTTCCGTGCTGAAACCCTGCCTGGTCAAACTCTTTCGCCTCTGCCTATCAACATCGACCTCTCCCTCCTGTTGGAAGTACGCCTTCATACAGCCTGTGCCAAAGAAGGGTGACCGTTCCAATCCCTCAGACTACCACCCTATAGCTTTACTTCCATGTCTATCTAAAGCTTTTGAATCAATCCTTAACCGGAAGATTCAAAAGCACCTTTCCACTTCTAACCTTCAATCTGATCGCCAGTATGGATTCCGCAAGGGGCGTTCTACTGGCGATCTGCTTGCTCTCTTAACTGACTCTTGGTCATCCTCTCTTAGCCGTTTTGGTGAAACTTTCTGTGTTGCGCTAGACATATCGAAAGCCTTCGATAGAGTATGGCACCAGTCTTTGCTTTCTAAACTGCACTCTCTCGGATTCTATCCCTCTCTCTGTTCCTTTATCTCCAGTTTCCTTTCCGGCCGTTCTATCTCTGCGGTGGTAGACGGTCACCGCTCTTCCCCTAAACCTATCAACAGTGGCGTTCCACAGGGCTCTGTCCTATCACCCACTCTCTTCCTGTTATTCATCAATGATCTTCTTTCCATAACAAACTGTCCTGTCCACTCGTACGCCGACGACTCCACTCTGCATTATTCAACTTCTTTCAATAGAAGACCATTACAACATTCCAAACAGGAGGCTGCAGAACGCTTAACATCAGACCTTGCTATCATTTCCGATTGGAGCTGAAGGAACCTTGTGTCCTTCAGTGCCTCAAAAACTCAATTTCTCCACCTATCAACTCGACACAATCTTCCAAACACCTATCCCCTAGTCTTCGACAACACTCAGCTGTCACCTTCTTCAACAGTAAACATCCTCGGTCTATCCTTAACTCAAAATCTCAACTGGAAACTTCATATCTCCTCTCGCTTAATCATCTTCCTCGAGGTTGGGCGTTCTGTATCGTCTCCGCCAGTTCTTCTACCCCGCGTAGTTGCTAACCATATACAGGGGCCTTCTCCGCTCTCGTATAGAGTATGCATCTCACGTGTGGGGGGGCTCCACTCATCAGTTCTCCTCCTCCTACTGATAGTCTTCTACCTCTTAAATTCCGCCGCGATGTTGCCTCCCTTTCTATCTTCTATCGATATTTCCACGCTGACTGCTCTTCTGAATTTGCTAACTGCATGCCTCCCCCCTCCCGCGGCCCCGCGGCACACGACTTTCTACTCATGGTCATCCCTATACTGTCCAAATCCCTTATGCAGGAGTTAACAAGCATCTTCACTCTTGCATCCCTCACGCTTGTAAACTCTGGAACAATCTTCCTTCATCTGTATTTCCTCTTGCCTACGACTTAAACTCTTTCAAGAGGAGGGTATCAGGACACCTCTCCTCCCGAATTTGACCTCTCTTTCGGCCACCTCATTTGATTTTTTTGGGGGGGAGCAGCGAGTAGCGGGCTTTTTTTTATTCTTTTTTTCTTTTTTGTGTGCCCTAGAGCTGCCTCCTTTGTTGTAAAAAAAAAAAAAAAATATATATATATATATATATATATATATATATATATATATATATATATATATATATATATATATATATATATATATATATATATATACCTGGGGAGGGGGGTTCAAAATTACGCTCCGCCCCGGGTATCAAATACTTTAAGAACGCCTCTGAGAGAGAGAGAGAGAGAGAGAGAGAGAGAGAGAGAGAGAGAGAGAGAGAGAGAGAGAGAGAGAGAGAGAGAGAGAGAGAGAGAGAGAGAGAGAGAGATTTGTCTACAAGTCATCTTGAGTATAATACAGAACATCTTGAATTGCATATCTTAGAACATGAATGAAGAGAATTGTTTAAATAAGGGATCCCTCATAACGTCAATACACCTATAATAAGTAAAATATTGCCTATATAAGACAAGGTCTTTGATAGAATTATAATATGCACAGAAAAATATTGTAGAAGATGTCTATAGGGCTAAACTTAGTAAAAGATGCATACCGTTTACCGTTTACCGTTGATGAGGTCATCAGCTGCTCCGCCGCTGATGCAGCGCTCTACGAGGGCCGTCAACAATTTCAACGTTAGCCGCAATAATAGTCTTCGATGCACTTATTCTCAAACATCGTAGTGAGTGAGTGAGTGTCTTAATTTCTTTTTCGAATAATATCACATATAGCAATTAGTTCAGTGTTGATGTCTGCTATTTTCCTTATAGTATCACTATTAAATATTCAACAATTATTTCCAGCACACTGAACATTCATCACACACAATTTATCTTTGAGTAGAGACACTATAATTAATTGCCATGATCAGTCATGTTACGAGTTCTCTCAATTTCAGTCTGGAGGACTACACAACACTGGTCATTCGCTGAGTGGTTGATTTCAGGCTTTTTGTATCTCACACAATTTATGCATTTATTCTCAGCCATGGTGCACTCCTTTGATTTATGATTGCCAGCGCATTTGAAACAATTTGGGGCATCTCCATTGGTCTTGGCAGTACAGTTGGCCTCAAGATGGCCGTATCTCTGAGAGTGATAGCATATAATTGCATGGTATCTGTCTCTCACTGTGTATATTCCCCATTCTAATTTTAGCTTGTGGTTCTTGTGAATCAGCTCTCTTACAGTTGGGTCACACCTCAAAATGTAGTGCATCGTGCCGCCAGCCGCAGACTTGCTAAAAACCAGCTCAATCTTATCCTCAACCCCCCCAATGGCGTGTAAGAACTCATTGCGGTCTAAGATGGTCTCCTTTATTTTTTCCTTGGTCTCCTCTCTATGCACACTGCATATCATGATCCTTGGTTTCATCTTTCCAACACTCTTGGTATTGATTTGCTCAACAGACTCCAGTTTTTGAGCAGCCTCATCCCTTGTGTTCTCATTATCAAAGTTCCTGACAATGCTACCTCTATTTGTAAATCTTGAATCAGTTATTTAAATACCATTCAATGCCTTGGAGACTTCATCCTTCATGTCTGTTGCCTTCTTTTCCTGTGTAGAAGCTTTACAACTAAGAGATTTTTCTTGACCTTCTTGCCCCTCTTTGCCACCTCAGCCCAGCTAGATTCAGCATGCTCAGGGCCATATTTTTAAACAATTCTGCGCCCGAGAACACGTAATTTACTAGTCTTTCGTGGGAGTTTAGGGCATTTCCAGGGGTACTTTTATGACCCTGGTGGTAGTCTGAGCCTTCTTCTGTACCGTGAACCTAAAAGAACACTCATTAGAACTCGATTAACCTCCTTTTTGACCTTTGGAAATAGGTGGTGTGAGGGGTGGGAGCATTTGACAATACCAACCTCAGCACGTTTAAGGGTGTCAACAACTGATCCCAGCTCCTCCTGCACCCTCACAGCCCTTGATTCAGCTTCATCCTTAACCACAGATATTTCCTTAGCTAATTCTTGCTTGAATTCATCCAGTTTTTCTACAATTTTGGTAGCCAGAGACGCTTTATGGAGGCATGAGTTGCACATCCAATTAATTTTAGGTATATTCTCCTGCTTAATTCCAGACAAATGAGCACACTGCACATGACACCATCTAGGGCACAGACAGCATCCAATCCAACGCAAATCCAACGGGTGCTTGGCTTTGCCAGCCATGTGTATGTATATGTTATGCTGAAATATGTATGTATATGTTATGCTGAAATATGTATGTATATGTAGTAATGATAATTAAATTAGCCTAACATAAATGTAAAACGTATGTATATGTAATAATAAAATATGTATGTATATGTAATAATAAAATATGTATGTATATGTAATAATGATTAGTAATTTAGCCTAACGGAAATGTAAAATGTCCTGTTATTATTGTTATTACTGTTCTGTCCGTTTTGAAGAGTGTGGCGGAGGTGGGGACTGTGTGTGTGTGTGTGTCTGTGTGTGTCGCCTCACGAGGTGTCATTAGAGTTCAAAGGCTGCTGTTGTGTCACGCCATCAACGTGCAGGTTACACAGTCACTGGACGCCCCGGGACACTCCGAGATGCCCGTGTCAGCTGACCAACACCGGAACGACGACGGGGCGCGGCGAGCACTGCACACCCTGCGGGGCTCCATCGCACTGCCTCGCCTCACACTGTAAAATGGCCGCCCCACAAGTGCCCCGCCATGCCAGGGGCACTCACAAGCTTACCGCTCCTCCGTCATCTTCATGCTGATGTTTTTTTAAACACAACACCCACTAGGAGGAGTGCCAAAAGCCTGCAGCCACAAGAAAGCCGCCCACGCTAGTGTATACCCGTGAATGAGTCACAGCGTAGCGGCCATCACCGTCACGTCACGGGCTGCCGCTGCGCAGTCGCCCCGCCCTCCGCCACCGTAGCCACACCGCCCCGTCCCTCCGCTGCCCTGCCCGTCCTCTGCTGCTGCTCGGCGGGGTGCCACCATTGGCCTGAAGCTCATATTACCTCGTCTCGGTGTGATAGGCGCCAGTACCGGCACAGTAATGGGTGAAAGATAAAGCACAAAGTGGCCTCTGGTGACCTGCCTGCCGCCGGGCGACACCCGTCCGTCTCCCTCGCTCCGCACCCCGCTCTCTGCCTCTCAGTCCCAGGCCCTGGCCTCCTCTGGACCTCGTCAGTGCCCTGGGGACACCGTAACAGTCACTTACGGCTGCATAAAGGAGGCAGGAAAGTGACGCTGAAGGCAGAACACAACGCCGGGGTCGCCCGCGAGCGGACCAATCACATCACAAGAGGTGGTGTTTCCTCAGAGCAGAGAGCGGGGAGGTAGGGGAGGGGAGGAGGGCCGGGCGACGTGGAACATGGCCGCCACGCGCTGGGACCCATATAGCCTAGTCCAGCCCCATTATCCTGCCCTAGCGACACCACGCCCCCTTCCTCGTGTCCAAATGAAAGGGTTAACCAGAATCTTCACTCTTTGGTCCCTTCCAATAGTAAACTACATCGCAGCCTCCCTTGAACGGCGTATTCTTAATTAAACTTTTTGCTACAGCTGTCGGCTGCATACTCGCTTAAGAAAATATATTAGAGCATTCTCTCTCTCTCTCTCTCTCTCTCTCTCTCTCTCTCTCTCTCTCTCTCTCTCTCTCTCTCTCTCTCTCTCTCTCTCTCTCTCATAACTAACCCATGTTGCCAACGAGGGCCGCGCCATTCCCTTCCATCCTTGTATTTCTGTTTCACTGTCAACAATTCCCGGATGACAACACTCGCGAGCGTCAGCAACTTGTCACTATGAGCCATTCAGCGGACAGACGTATTGCCTTACATAATATGTTATACTTATTTAATCCCTAACGACCCGCTGTGTCACACGGGGATTCCAGAAATGGGCTGAACATGTGTTGTTACGCTGCGGCCGTTCCTGCTCGCTGCCGCTTGTACTTTAAATATGTAGTTGTTATGGAGATGAATAGGAGGTGGACACATATATTCCTAACGCTACGGGTGTTCTCGCTGTCACTCAGGGTATTAAATATGTGGTTGTTTATATAAGTATGAATGTTAATATTTTCTATATGTTATAAAAGTTAAAATGTAGGTAAAATGTAATTGTTTGTTTATATAGATATGAATGTTTGTAATCACTCTATGGCTTAAGAGGCAAAATGTAAAATGTATTGTTGTTATTTTATTCTTTTTAACATATTTCCGTCTGTCCTCAAACACACACTCGCTCGGTCGCCCCTACACAAAATTTTCGCCGTCCTAGTGACCACAGATTATTAAAAATGTAATTGTCTATATATGAAATTTATTTTCTTATCTTTTCATTTTTCACAGGGCAGCAATAATATGTTCACATGTCCATATTCTCGCTGGCCTTCAAACACACTCACTCACTCACTCACTCACTCGCTCCCACACATAATATTTTCGACCATCACACACAAAATGTTTAAAGTGCAAAAGTATAGAAAACACTCTTTGGTGCCGCCGTGAGCTTAGTAGAACGCGCGCGCTCCGCTCCTATATTTTAAAGCCAAACCCGCAGTCACAAAGTTGAAAATGCAAATATATAGTCACGCCGGCCTTCAGTGGCGAGAGTCCCCCCCGTTTTGGGAGGATCCACCTGGAGCCTGACAGCCCCGTGCTGTTGATTGGTTTACTGTCAGCATGGCAGTTTTGGATGGATGGGTGCGCTTTCATTGATCATGTATTATGTCATCAAGTAGCTACTGTCAGAGTTGTGTTCCGAGACGTTCAGTCCTCATATAGGTTAGGCTTGGTATGTTGTCAGGCGGCACCTACGTGGTATGTAACGTTGCAATGAAGCGCGACAAAAACTTCAAAGATGTATTTTACATCTGAAATAAAGAAAACGCACTTATTGGAGCAAGTACGAAAGAGTGAACTGAATTTTGTTGCAGGAGATGGAAGGCTTGAAGGAAGGATGGAAAGGATGAAGAGGATTATGATGTGATTGATGTGCGGTGTTCTGGTTTCAATTGCGGTGCGGGATGAAGGTGTGTGCAGTGCGTATCATTGGTGTAAAGCGACATGACTGGTGTTGAGGGCCGCGAAAAGGGTCGAGTTGAAGTGCACGCGAGATACGAAGATAAAGACGAACCACGACATGTCTTGAATAATTGATCTACTCAGTGTTCAAGTCCATGGATCACTAGCGAGGCGGATCCGATTCTACTACATGATATTCAACGAGCGGCTGATTGGTGAAGAGCTACACGGATCCTGGCTCGGCGACTAACCACACCCCGAAGAAAAAAAGTTAATATGTAGCCAAATAAATAAAGTCAGATAGCAGAGGTAGTTTGGAAGTAGCTTTAATTATGACAGTACGGGTAGTGTGCACCAAAAGGGGGAAGGGGAAGGAGGGGAAGGAGGAGGAGGAGGAGGAGGAGGAAGAGAAAATGAGGGAGAAGAAAAAGAAGAAAAGAACAAAAACAAGAAAACGAAGATAAAGAAGAAGAAAAAGAAGTAATAGAAAAAGGAGAAAAAAAAAGAAGATCGAAAAGAGGAAGAAAAGGAAGAGGTAAAAGTAAGGAAGAAAAAGTAGAAGAACAAAAAAAAAAAAAGAGGAGGAGGAGGAGGAGGAGGAGGAGGAGGAGGAGGTGGAGGGGGAATGAAAGTTAGCAATGATATCGTACCCAGGTGGTGATTGTCATACTTCCCGTGGCTGCAGACTGGACCGTATTGCTTGGTGCCTGATCGCCTCGCCTTGGCCGCTCTTGTTAGCAAAAAAGAGAGTGCGTGGAGGGAGGCTGGCGTGGAGGTCCGGAATAATAGGCCAGGCTCGAGACAGCGATAATTGTGGTTGTGTCGCTGCAGAAGTGGCAATCGCGGAGGTTCTTGATTGGTCCTACACACTGGGCTGGAGATCTGTTGACGGTATGGCTGGAGGTGGAAGTAAAGAGAAGAGGAAATGACCTACGAGTCTTGCTTGCAGTGAAGGAGAGGAAGAAATGAAGTATACGGAGAAGACCTATAATCCCTGTGGTTTTACTCTCGGTAGTAGTGAGCTTGGGGGGAGAAAGGAATGAAGTATAAAGAGAAAATAACCTACGATTCATGTGTTCTTACTCGTCCTTGTAATGAAGTTGAGATGAAGAAATGAAGTTTAGAGGAGAGATAATGGCCTACGATTCCTCAGTTCTAACTCGTCCTCGTAATGAAGTTGAGAAGAAGGAATGAAGTTTAGAGGAGAGAAAATGGCTTACGATTCCTCTGTTCTAACTCGTGCTTGTAATGAAGTTGAGAGGAATGAATGAAATATAGAAGAGAGAAAATGACCTACGACTCCTCTGTTCTAACTCGTCCTTGTAATGAAGTTGAGAGGAAGGAATGAAGTTTAGAGGAGAGAAAATGGCGAACGATTCCTCTGTTCTAAATCGTGCTTGTAATGAAATTGAGATGAAGGAATGAAGTTTAGAGGAGAGAAAATGGTCAACGATTCCTGTGCTTTATATTTTGCTTTTATTGAAGTTGAGAAGGAAACGAAGGACAACAAGTATACCACTGCAATTTTTACTGTGATGAATGTTGAGCATCAATTAAGAAATTTTTGGGAAGTTGAAGTAATGAACAATTGTTTTTTTTTATTTACTTCCATATGGAGACATGTTTTTTTCTTTCTTGTCTTGTATAATGAGTGTAATATTGGCGTATCACTGGCAACATTTTCACTAGAAGCTTTATAACAATGATTCAAGTTTTATAACTCTTAATAAAACTTTATTATCCAATTCTTCGTGTGTGTGTGTGTGTGTGTGTGTGTGTGTGTGTGTGTGTGTTCCTACTTACTTCTGTTACGTAGAAAGGTCTTTATAATCTTGAGTACATGTGGCCATATAATTGTTGCCTTTAAGGATCATAGTTGTATATTGAACATTTTGAAAGAGAGAAAAAAACTCCCCCCCCCCCCACACACACACACATGCCCACGCAGGTATAACCAGTTAGCAGAAGTGAGCGGACAGGTGAGGCGTGTTATTTTGCCCAGTTATTATATTCAACAATGGATGGGCAAACATAAATCTTCTCAAAAGTAGTTTTCTAACGGTATGGGCGGCTGTTTTTATGAAAGGAAGTAGAAGCCTGAGCCTGAGCCTGAACCAGTGCCCCGTGAGAGCCTGAGCCTGAACCAGTTCCCGTGCCAGAGCCTGTGCCTGAACCAGTGCCCGTGCCAGAGCCTGAGCCTGAACCAGTGCCCGTGCCAGAGCCTGAGCCTGAACCAGTGCCCGTGCCAGAGCCTGAGCCTGAACCAGTGCCCGTGCCAGAGCCTGAGCCTGAACCAGTTCCCGTGCCAGAGCCTGAGCCTGAACCAGTGCCCGTGCCAGAGCCTGAGCCTGAACCAGTGCCCGTGCCAGAGCCTGTGCCTGAACCAGTGCCCGTGCCAGAGCCTGTGCCTGAACCAGTGCCCGTGCCAGAGCCTGTGCCTGAACCAGTGCCCGTGCCAGAGCCTGAGCCTGGCACACACACACACACACACACACACACACACACACACACACACACACACACACACACACACACACGAAAGACTGAGTCCGCTAAAATACACTGACTGGCACACACACAAACACAGCCTGGCACGGGCACTGGTTCAGGCTCAGGCTCTGGCACGGGCACTGGTTCAGGCTCAGGCTCTGGCACGGGCACTGGTTCAGGCTCAGGCTCTGGCATTGAACTGGTTCAGGCTCAGGCTCTGGCACGGGCACTGGTTCAGGCTCAGGCTCTGGCACGGGCACTGGTTCAGGCTCAGGCTCTGGCACTGAACTCAGGCTCAGGTTCTGGCAGGGCACTGGTTCAGGCTCTGGCACGGGCACTGGTTCAGGCTCAGGCTCTGGCACGGGCACTGGTTCAGGCTCAGGCTCTGGCACGGGCACTGGTTCAGGCTCAGGCTCTGGCACGGGCACTGGTTCAGGCTCAGGCTCTGGCACGGGCACTGGTTCAGGCTCAGGCTCTGGCACGGGCACTGGTTCAGGCTCAGGCTCTGGCACGGGCACTGGTTCAGGCTCAGGCTCTAGCACAGGCACTGGTTCAGGCTCAGGCTCTGGCACGGCACTGGTTCAGGCTCAGGCTCTGGCACAGGCACTGGTTCAGGCTCAGGCTCTGGCACGGGCACTGGTTCAGGCTCAGGCTCTGGCACGGGCACTGGTTCAGGCTCAGGCTCTGGCACGGGCACTGGTTCAGGCTCAGGCTCTGGCACGGGCACTGGTTCAGGCTCAGGCTCTGGCACGGGCACTGGTTCAGGCTCAGGCTCTGGCACGGGCACTGGTTCAGGCTCAGGCTCTGGCACGGGCACTGGTTCAGGCTCAGGCTCTGGCACAGGCACTGGTTCAGGCTCAGGCTCTGGCACGGGCACTGGTTCAGGCTCAGGCTCTGGCACGCAGTGGTTCAGGCTCTGGCACGGGCACTGGTTCAGGCTCAGGCTCTGGCACGGGCACTGGTTCAGGCTCAGGCTCTGGCACGGGCACTGGTTCAGGCTCAGGCTCTGGCACGGGCACTGGTTCAGGCTCAGGCTCTGGCACGGGCACTGGTTCAGGCTCAGGCTCTGGCACGGGCACTGGTTCAGGCTCAGGCTCTGGCACGGGCACTGGTTCAGGCTCAGGCTCTGGCACGGGCACTGGTTCAGGCTCAGGCTCTGGCACGGGCACTGGTTCAGGCTCAGGCTCTGGCACGGGCACTGGTTCAGGCTCAGGCTCTGGCACGGGCACTGGTTCAGGCTCAGGCTCTGGCACGGGCACTGGTTCAGGCTCAGGCTCTGGCACGGGCACTGGTTCAGGCTCAGGCTCTGGCACGGGCACTGGTTCAGGCTCAGGCTCTGGCACGGGCACTGGTTCAGGCTCAGGCTCTGGCACGGGCACTGGTTCAGGCTCAGGCTCTGGCACGGGCACTGGTTCAGGCTCAGGCTCTGGCACGGGCACTGGTTCAGGCTCAGGCTCTGGCACGGGCACTGGTTCAGGCTCAGGCTCTGGCACGGGCACTGGTTCAGGCTCTAGCACGTGCACTGGTTCAGGCTCAGGCTCTGGCACGGGCACTGGTTCAGGCTCAGGCTTTGGCACGGGCACTGGTTCAGGCTCAGGCTCTGGCACGGGCACTGGTTCAGGGCGTGTGATTAACAGGCGTGTTGTTTACTGGCGTCTATTTGGCGGGTATTTAATTCAGCATGTCTAGAAGACGATTCCGAGGTGAAGGAGGCCTCTTCCGTGAAGGAGTCGCCGGCCAACACCTCTGCTGGGCTAGGGCCGGCAACCTCCTCCTCTTCGGGCCCCGCGCAAGAGACATCCTCGTCCGCCTCAAGGTTTCGATTGAAAACTCGAGACGCCGCAAACGTTAGCTGGAATATTGGGCCACACAAACACAAGACCGAGTCCGTTAAAACACACTGACACACACACACACACACACACACACACACACACACACACACACACACACACACACACACACACACACACACACACACACACACACACAACTTAAATTCATAACAAAAACTGGGCCCAAATCCCACATACAGACATAGGTCAAAGTTATGAATAAACAACAACAACAACAACAACAACAACAACAACAACAACAACAACATTCAGATATAAGATAATAGGCTACACTTTTTTGGGGGAGGGGGAGGGGGGAGAAAAAGGATGGGGGGAGCAGGGTCAATCATACTCACTCTGGCCTACTCTAGATTCTAAAGGCAGATTAGTTTAAACGTCGCATTACTATTTATTTACAGTTATGTGGCTAGTTTGGCTTCGGTAGTTCTTGGGGGATAGAGTTAGAAGTGTTGGAAATCCACAGAGTAAAGTCGACGTATTACAAACTTACTCGTAAAGGAAAGGGATATAAAAAAAATCAATATAACCAGCTGACCACGCCTTCAAAAACGGGTTAAAATAGACAAATCGCCCACACTATTGTTAATGAAGACTATGATAAAACAGTACTTTCCTATGCATACAAACCGAGTCATATCTTTCTTTTATATTTAGATTTTTTCGAGCTACATTCTTTCCCTTCAAGGTAAGTCCATAGTTTTAAACGTCTCAGACTGCCACTCATTGCGACAGATTAACCGGGTGTTCATGGCTAGCAGTTTCCCAGTTCAAGGTGCAGAATTCGTGTAAAATAATCGCCAGTATCACAAAACAGTCCGCGAAAACACCAGCAACTTCCACGAGAAGCCACAGAGAAGATTAACCGGCTGTTCATTAATTAAGGGTGGGCGAGAACCGACTCTAGAAACGATTCCTTAGATAATAATGCGCAAGAGACTCGATTTTCAACCCTGGGAAATCGATTCCTCTGTATTTCACCTTACGCAGTTCCTTTCCCATCCCTCCCCAAGCTCTTGTTCTGTCCTCTTACACCTCACAGTTCGCCCTCATCCTCACTCTATTTGGTTATTCCTCTCCCCCTAACACACCCTCGCGTATATGTTCTTTCCTCCTTCTCCTACTACTATATATTTTATACTACTCTTCCACAGAAGAGAGACATAAGATGGCGGAATTGCTGCGTGGAAATTCACCATTTTAAGGAAACAATGGAAAGAGGGGGCGGAGTTCCTTCTCTTCACTCAATCTTTCACGTCCATCTCAAAACTTACAAGCACTGCAACAACCGCTGTCACCACTTAGTTCATCGATTTTAATATTCCAGCTAACGTTTGCGGCGTCTCAAGTTTTCAATCGAAACCTTGAGGCGGACGAGGATGTTCTTGCGCGGGCCCGAAGAGGAGGAGACTGCCGGCCCTAGCCCAGCAGAGGTGCAGGCCGGCGACACCTTCACGGAAGAGGCCTCCTCCACCTCGGCATCGTCCCCGAGACATTCCGAATTAAATACCCGCCAAATAGACGCCCGTAAACAACACGCCCGTTAATCACACGGCCTGAACCAGTGCCCGTGCCAGAGCCTGAGCCTGAACCACTGCCCGTGCCAGAGCCTGAGCCTGAACCAGTGCCCGTGCCAGAGCCTGGGCCTGAACCAGTGCACGTGCCAGAGCCTGAGCCTGAACCAGTGCCCGTGCAGAGCCTGAGCTTGAACCAGTGCCCGTGCCAGAGCCTGAGACTGAGCCTGAACCAGTGCCCGTGCCAGAGCCTGAGCCTGAACCTGTGCCCGTGCCAGAGCCTGAGCCTGAACCAGTGCCTGTGCCAGAGCCTGAGCCTGAACCAGTGCCGTGCCAGAGCCTGAGCCTGAACCAGTGCCCGTGCCAGAGCCTGAGCCTGAACCAGTGCCCGTGCCAGAGCCTGAGCCTGAACCAGTGCCCGTGCCAGAGCCTGAGCCTGAACCAGTGCCCGTGCCAGAGCCTGAGCCTGAACCAGTGCCCGTGCCAGAGCCTGAGCCTGAACCAGTGCCCGTGCCAGAGCCTGAGCCTGAACCAGTGCCCGTGCCAGAGCCTGAGCCTGAACCAGTGCCCGTGCCAGAGCCTGAGCCTGAACCAGTGCCCGTGCCAGAGCCTGAGCCTGAACCAGTGCCCGTGCCAGAGCCTGAGCCTGAACCAGTGCCCGTGCCAGAGCCTGTGCCTGAGCCTGAGCCTGAACCAGTGCCCGTGCCTGAGCCTGAGCCTGAACCAGTGCCCGTGCCAGAGCCTGAGCCTGAACCAGTGCCCGTGCCAGAGCCTGAGCCTGAGCCAGTGCCCGTGCCAGAGCCTGTGCCTGAGCCTGAGCCTGAACCAGTGCCCGTGCCAGAGCCTGAGCCTGAGCCAGTGCCTGTGCCAGAGCCTGAGCCTGAACCAGTGCCCGTGCCTGAGCCTGAGCCTGAACCAGTGCCTGTGCCAGAGCCTGAGCCTGAACCAGTGCCCGTGCCTGAGCCTGAGCCTGAACCAGTGCCCGTGCCTGAGTCTGAGCCTGAACCAGTGCCCGTGCCTGAGTCTGAGCCTGAACCAGTGCCCGTGCCAGAGCCTGAGCCTGAACCAGTGCCCGTGCCTGAGTCTGAGCCTGAACCAGTGCCCGTGCCTGAGCCTGAGCCTGAACCAGTGCCCGTGCCTGAGTCTGAGCCTGAACCAGTGCCCGTGCCTGAGTCTGAGCCTGAACCAGTGCCCGTGCCAGAGTCTGAGCCTGAACCAGTGCCCGTGCCTGAGTCTGAGCCTGAACCAGTGCCCGTGCCTGAGTCTGAGCCTGAACCAGTGCCAGTGCCTGAGGCTGAGCCTGTTCCAGTGCCTGTGCCTGAGCCTGAGCCTGTTCCCGTGCCTGAGTCTGTGCCTGAACCAGTGCCCGTGCCAGAGCCTGAGCCTGAACCAGTGCCTGTGCCAGAGCCTGTGCCTGAGCCTGAGCCTGAACCAGTGCCCGTGCCAGAGCCTGAGCCTGAACCAGTGCCCGTGCCTGAGCCTGAACCAGTGCCCGTGCCAGAGCCTGAGCCTGAACCAGTGCCCGTGCCAGAGCCTGAGCCTGAACCAGTGCCCGTGCCAGAGCCTGAGCCTGAACCAGTGCCCGTGCCAGAGCCTGAGCCTGAACCAGTGCCCGTGCCAGAGCCTGAGCCTGAACCAGTGCCCGTGCCTGAGCCTGAACCAGTGCCCGTGCCGGAGCCTGAGCCTGAACCAGTGCCCGTGCCTGAGCCTGAACCTGAACCAGTGCCCGTGCCAGAGCCTGAGCCTGAACCAGTGCCCGTGCTAGAGCCTGAGCCTGAACCAGTGCCCGTGCCAGAGCCTGAGCCTGAACCAGTGCCTGTACTAGAGCTTGAGCCTGAACCAGTGCCCGTGCCAGAGCCTGAGCCTGAAACAGTGCCTGTGCTAGAGCTTGAGCCTGAACCGATGCCCTTGCCTGAGCCTGAGCCAGAATAAGTGTCCGTGCCAGAACCTGAGCCTGAACCAGTGCCCGTGCCAGAACCTGAGCCTGAACCAGTGCCCGTGCCAGAACCTGAGCCTGAATCAGTGCCCTTGCCAGAGCCAGAGCCTGAACCAGTGCCCGTGCCAGAGCCTGAGCCTGAACCAGTGCCTGTGCCAATGCCTGAACCATTGCCCGTGCCAGAGCCTGAGCCTGAACCAGTTCCCGTGCCAGAGTCCGTTGAAACACACTGACTGGTACAAACAAACACAAGACTGAGTCCGTAAAAACACACTGACACACAAACACAAACACAAGACTGAGTCTGTTAAAACACACTGACAGGCACACACACAAACACAAGACTGAGTCTGTTAAAACACACTGACACACAAACACAAACACAAGACTGAGTCTGTTAAAACACACTGACACACACACAAACACAAGACTGAGTCTGTTAAAACACACTGACACACACACAAACACAAGACTGAGTCTGTTAAAACACACTGACACACACACAAACACAAGACTGAGTCTGTTAAAACACACTGACAGGCACACACACAAACACAAGACTGAGTCTGTTAAAACACACTGACACACACACACAAACACAAGACTGAGTTTGTTAAAATACACTGACAGGCACACACACAAACACAAGACTGAGTCTGTTAAAACACACTGACACACACACAAACACAAGACTGAGTCTGTTAAAACACACCGACACACAAACACAAACACAAGACTGAGTCTGTTAAACACTGACAGGCACACACAAACACAAGACTGAGTTTGTAAAAACACACTGACACCCACACACACACACAAGACTGAGTCTTTTAAAACACAGTGACACACAAACACAAACACAAGACTGAGTCTGTTAAAACACACTGACACACACACAAACACAAGACTGAGTCTGTTAAAACAGACTGATTGGCACACACACACACCCACACACACACACACACACGACTGAGTCCGTTAAAACACAATGACTGGCAAACACAAACAAAGACTGAGTCCTCAAAACACAGTGACTGACACACAAACACAGCCTGAGCCTGAACCAGTGTTCGTGAGAGCCTGAGCCTGAACCAGTGTTCGTGCAGAGCCTGAGCCTGAACCAGTGCCCGTGCCTGAGCCTGAGCCTGAACCAGTGTTCACTGCGAGAGCCTGAGCCTGAACCAGTGCCCAGCCTGAGCCTGAACCAGTGTTCGTGCGAGCCTGAGCCGGAACCAGTGTTCGTGCGAGAGCCTGAGCCGGAACCAGTGTTCGTGCGAGAGCCTGAGCCTGAACCAGTGTTCGCGCGAGAGCCTGAGCCTGAACCAGTGTTCGTGCGAGAGCCTGAGCCTAAACCAGTGCCCGTGCCTGAACCTGAGCCTGAACCAGTGCCAATGCCTGAGCCTGAACCAGTGTCCGTGCCTGAGCCTGAGGCTGAACCAGCGCCCGTGCCAGAGTCTGAGCCTGAACCAGTGCCCGTGCCAGAGTCTGAGCCTGAACCAGTTCCCGTGTCAAAGCCTGAGCCTGAACCAGTGCTCGTGCAAAGCCTGAGCCTGAACCAGTGCTTGTGCCGTTGCCTTAGCTTGAGCCTGAACCAATGCTCTTGCCAGAGCTTGAGCCTGAACCAGTGCTCTTACCAGAGCCTGAGCCTGAACCAGTGCCTGTGCCTGAACCTGAGCCTGAACCAGTGCCAGTGCCAGAGCTTGAGCCTGAACCAGTGCCCGTGCCAGAACCTGAGCCTGAATCAGTGCCCTTGCCAGAGACTGAGCCTGAACCAGTGCCCGTGCCAATGCCTGAATAAGTGCCCGTGTCAAAGCCTGAGCCTGAACCAGTGCCTATGTCAAAGCCTGAGCCTGAACCAGTGCCTGTGTCAGGCCTGAGCCTGAACCAGTGCCTGTGCAGAACCTGAGCCTGAATCATTTGCCCTTGCCAGAGCCTGAGCCTGAACCAGTGCCCGTGCCAAGCCTGCCTGAATAAGTGCCCCTGCCAGAGCCTGAGCCTGAACCAGTGCCTATGTCAAAGCCTGAGCTTGAACCAGTGCCTGTGTCAAAGCCTGAGCCTGAACCAGTGCCCGTGCCCGTGCCAGAGCCTGAGCCTGAACCAGTGCCCGTGCCAGAGTCTGAGCCTGAACCAGAACCCTTGCCAGAGCCTGAGCCTGAACCAGTACCCTTGCCTGAGCCTGAGCCTGAACCAGTGCCCGTGCCAGAGCCTGAGCCTGAACCAGTACCCTTGCCTGAGCCTGAGCCTGAACCAGTGCCCGTGACAGACTCTGAGCCTGAACCAGAACCCTTGCCAGAGCCTGAGCCTGAACCAGTACCCTTGCCTGAGCCTGAGCCTGAACCAGTGCCCGTGACAGACTCTGAGCCTGAACCAGTGCACGTGCCAAAGCCTGAGCCTGAACCAGTGCCCATGCCAGAGCCTGAGCCTGAAAGAGTGCCCGTGCCAGAGCCTGAACACGTGCCCGTGCCTGAGCCTGAGCCTGAACCAGTGCCGGTGCCAGACCCTGAGCCTGAACCAGTGCCCGTGCTAGGGCTGAGCCTGAACAAGTGCCTGTGCCAGAGCCTGAGCCTGAAGACAGTGCCTGTGCCTGAGTCTGAGCCTGAACCAGTGCCCGTGCCAGAGCCTGAGCCTGAACCAGTGCCGTGCCAGAGCCTCAGCCTGAACCAGTGCCCCTGAGCCTGATCCAGTGCCCGTGCCTGAGTCTGAGCCTGAACCAGTGCATGTGCCAAAGCCTGAGCCTGAACCAGTGCCCGTGCCAGAACCTGAGCCTGAACGAGTGCCGTGCTTGAGCCTGAGCCTGAACCAGTGCCCGTGCCAGAGCCTGAGCCTGCACCAGAACCTGAGCCATAACCAGTGCCCGTGCTGAGCCTGAGCCTGAATCAGTGCTGCTCTGAGCCTGAGCCTGAACCAATGCCCATGCCAGAACCATGACCCTGCACTTGCAACTTTTCCACAACATAAGAAAAAACATTTATCAGAAAGTGGAGCAATGCCGCTGTAAGGTTATGACCATGGAGGTATTATGGGAGGAGCCGCCATGACGTCACGAACGCGAAGCCAACGCGCTATTGGTCCGCTGTCTCCCACCCCCTTTAGACTCAAAACATATATCAGCTGATCCAGTGGACGCATTGAAAGTGCATACAATCCCTGCCTTTTCTGAGTGTAGGTAGGAACAACCCCTCACGTAACTATTGCTTAATGACACTTTCATAAGCAGGTCTGGGTGCGAGAGGATTTAGGGTCTTAGTGAGCTCTGATCTCCGTCCAAGAGCACAGTGTAGTCAAGCTAGAAATCGAGCAAATAGGGTACTGGGATTTATTTCTGAGCGTAAGCACAGAAGCCTCGAAGTCTTCTTCTTCAAAGTATATTTAGTATTAGTTAGACCTCATCTTGACTATGCGGTTCAGTTCTGGTCACCTTACTATAGAATGGATATCAAAATGTTAGAATTGGTGCAGAGGAGGATGACTAAGATGATTCAGGGCTGAGAAACTTGCCATAAGGAAAGACTCAAACTGTCAAACTTGCATTCTCTAGAAAGGCGAAAGGTGCGTGGAGACATGATCTAGTTTTATAAATGGATGAAGTTCATTAAAAAGCGAGACATTCATAAGGTTTTGTTGGTAAGAGAACCGGGTAGGACACGAAGTAATGGGTTTAAACTGGATACATTCAGATTCAACAGGGACAGAGGCAAAAAATTGGTTTACTAACAGAGTGGTGGATGAGTGGAATAGGCTTAGCAGTCATGTGGTGAGTGCCAATACAATTGTCACATTAAAAAATAGATTAGATAAATTCATGGACAGCGATATTAGGTGGGGTTAGATACACGGGAGCTTAGGTTCAAAGGAGCTGCCTTGTACAGGCCTACCGGCCTCTTGTAGACTCCTACGTTCTTATGTTCTTATGTTCATATGGCCGTACGAAAAGGGAGCGTAGTGGTTCTACATCATTTCACAGGTGAGTTGAGAACTTTATAACCAGATAGGGCTATATGATAGAAATCTGCAGTTCTGTTGTACACTGACATTGAGGTTACCAGGCGGCTGCCAGGGTACCTGTCCTCGACCCGGGCTGAGCTGTATGCCATACTTGAGGCTCTCCACACTGTAGCAGCTTTCCGCAAAGATGTATACTTGTTTGTCGATAGCCAGGTTGCATTACATAAACTTGTGTCATCCTCCCTACAGACTGTGATCTTGTAACTAAGTGCCTGACTGCCCCCGTGCCCTTGAGGCCGCAGGTGCCACGGTGCCCTCCCATGTGGGCAGCCAGCACAATGAAAAGACAGACTGCCTTTGGTCGACGTGCCCTTCAGGATGACACAGTGGACCCTGGCACTGACTATACGCTTAGTTATGTTAAGAATATAATTAGGGATTATTTCCATAATAACATTGCTACCCAACTCAGACACTGCTGTGACAATGGCAGCACCAGCAGCTCCATTATGCAAGTGTCTCCCACCACTGTGTTTACCCCATGGGCGACAGTGCACCTCGCGATGTAGTAGGAATGCGCCTTAGGCCAGGCTATAGGTACTACTGGTGGTTAGTATCTCCTTGTGCCTTCTGCACTCAGGCCGAGGGGCCACACACTGCAACACTATGTCATGGAATGCCGCGGCCTTTCATTGCTTTTTTTAGCCAAGAGACTGCCTTGACCTTAAGGCTGGGATCACACGAGCCACTTTTAGTGGTCAGTGGCCACAAAAGTGGCCACCACAAAAAATGGTCACTACGAAAAAATGGTGGTGGGTGCACATTCACACGAGCCACTCGGTGGCAGCCACTAATAAGGTCAGCACGTGGCGTTATGGATCTCGTACAGGCAGCAGCTGTCTGTGCTCTCTTGGTAAAAAGCGCTGAAGAAAGTACTGCCATGGGTTCACCCCATATATACTTAGCAACAGACTACTGCGTGTAGTATTCCACATCATTTACAGAGCTAAAAGAACACGATATTTTTTTACGACTTCAGGAGGTCACAGGATAGGTTTAATCATCTTATGACAATAACTGGTCCACGTATAACACGGCAGGACATCAACACGAGGAATTGTGACCCAGTAGAAGAGAGACTTGCGGCAATTTTAATATAAGACTGAACATGAAGAATATTAAGTCACATTAGATGTAGTTTATTGACAATTCAGCAGTCTTTGCGGTTACCTAACTGTGAGGGCAACTACCAACTTAGCGGGCGAACGACCGGGGCACTCCTGCCGCCCGCCCGCATCTTGCCGTTCGAAGCGGTTCAACTACCGAGGCGCAGCGAACCACCTGCTTCACTCCCGCTGCTCGTTCGCCTGACGCCGTTCGACGCCTCGGTCGACTGAATCACCGAGGCTTCTCAACCCGCTATGGGAGGCAACTTGGTGGCCGCCAGCGCCTTCCGCATCAGACAGCGACCGAGCCTCGCCCTGAACACTTGCTTCTACTAAAGCTCCAGCCCTGGTCTCACTCGGGCTAACTCAGATACCGTGGGCTCGTTCTGGGTGCTTACCTTCCCCTCTCCACGCCCTGGACCCGTTACTGCTGTGAACCTGACGCCCCTTTTTCTGCTGCTCCTCCCTCGTAGACAACGTGTACATCACTTCAAGGACGAAGTTGCTGCCTCGTCATTGCCACTCTGGACGAGACGCTCAGAAGAGGAAGAAGCCCAGCAACGGGTCATTGCTGAGTTCGGCGTGCTGAAGCCTTCGTGTTGAGACTTCAGATTGTAAGGCCTGTTTTGGGTTTTCTACTGTACTTAAAGTAAACTGGTGTCTAACCATTTATCTTGTTGTTTGTTATCCCTTCCGATTACAGCACCCAACATTGGATCCTTGACATGTGGCGACCTCGCCAGGATTGGGTCAACTGCTAATCAGGAAGGGTTGGCTTGTTTAGTCGCCTTTGCGCGCCACTTGCTGTCTGCGCCCCGGAAGTGAGTGTTTAATCCTTCACCGTTCTTTTGGGCTGTTGTACGCCCACGGTGGGATTTGTTGGTGCTGCCATAGCCCTTTTTCAGCCCTTGTGCTGCCCTTATCACCCAATCACTCGTTTGAGTATTGGGTTGGCTTCTACGCCCCTTAGTACCCTTTTTGCAGGGCTTTTTCCTACTTTTTCTTGTTTCCTTTTGTGTCTTGACTCTTCACGTTTGTTTTGGTTCTGTGTTACATTTTCTTGGTCTGTTTTTTTGTTGTTGGGTCTTATTGGTGTCATTACCTGTTGGGTTTATACTTTTTTGCTTTGTTGTCCATATTAACCATGTCCAGCTTTGAGGTGTTTAAAGCTCAGGCTGTAGCCTTGGGGCTGGAGGGTGAGGATCTCGGTCGGAGAAGAGAAGGCTCCTCGCCGAGAGAGGAAAAAAGCGTCTCCTCGCCGAGAGAGAGGAAAAGCGTCTCTCGCCGAGAGAGGAAAAGCGTATCCTCGCCGAGAGAGGAGAAGCGTCTCCTCGCCGAGAGAGAGGAGAAGCGTCTCCTCGCCGAGAGAGAGGAGAAGCGTCTCCTCGCCGAGAGAGAGGAGAAGCGTCTCCTCGCCGAGAGAGAGGAGAAGCGTCTCCTCGCCGAGAGAGAGGAGAAGCGTCTCCTCGCCGAGAGAGAGAAAAGCGTCTCCTCGCTGAGAGGAGGAAAGCGTCTCCTCGCCGAGAGAGAGGAAGCGTCTCCTCGCCGAGAGAGGAAAAGCGTCTCCTCGCCGAGAGAGAGGAAAAGCGTCTCCTCGCCGAGAGAGGAAAGCCCTCGCCGAGAGAGAGGAAGCGTCTCCTCGCCGAGAGAGGAAGCGTCTCCTCGCCGAGAGAGAGGAAGCGTCTCTGCCGGAAAGCGTCTCCTCGCCGAGAGAGAGGAAAGGTCCTCGCCGAGAGAGAGGAAAAGGTCTCCTCGCCGAGAGGCGTCTCCTCGCCGAGAGAGAGGGAAAAGCGTCTCCCTCGCCGAGAGAGAGGAGCGTCCCCTCGCCGAGAGAGAGGGAAAAAGCGTCCTCCTCGCCGAGAGAGGAAAAGGTCTCCTCGCCGAGAGAGGAAAGCGTCTCCTCGCCGAGAGAGAGGAAAGTCTCTCGCCGAGAGAGAGGAAAGCGTCTCGCCGAGAGAGGAAAGCGTCTCCTCGCCGAGAGAGAGAGGAAAGCGTCTCCTCGCCGAGAGAGGCGTCTCCTCGCCCTCGCCGAGAGAGAGGAAAAGCGTCTCGCCGAGAGAGGAAAGCGTCTCCTCGCCGAGAGAGAGGAAGCGTCTCCTCGCCGAGAGAGGGAAAAGCGTCTCCTCGCCGAGAGAGAGGAAAGGCCCCTCGCCGAGAGAGAGGAAAGCGTCTCTCGCCGAGAGAGGAAAAGCGTCTCCTCGCCAGAGAGAGAGGAAAAGCGTCTCCTCGCCGAGAGAGGAAAGGTCTCCTCGCCGAGAGAGGAAAGCGTCTCCTCGCCGAGAGAGGAAAAGCGTCTCCTCGCCGAGAGAGAGGAAAGGTCTCCTCGCCGAGAGAGAGGGAAAAGCGTCTCTCGCCGAGAGAGAGGAAAAGCGTCTCCTCGCCGAGAGAGAGGAAAGGCCCCTCGCCGAGAGAGAGGAAAAGTCTCCCTCGCCGAGAGGAGAGAGAGGAAGCGTCTCGCCGAGAGAGAGGAAAGGCCCCTCGCCGAGAGAGAGGAAAGCGTCTCTCGCCGAGAGAGGAAAAGCGTCTCCTCGCCGAGAGAGAGAAAGCGTCTCCTCGCCGAGAGAGGAAAGCGTCTCCTCGCCGAGAGAGGAAAAGCGTCTCGCCGAGAGAGGAAAGCGTCTCCTCTCGCCGAGAGAGAGGAAAAGCGTCTCCTCGCCGAGAGAGAGAAGGTCTCCCTCGCCGAGAGAGAGGTGAAAGCCCTCTGCCGAGAGAGGGTCTCGCCAGAGAGAGGAAAGCGTCTCCTCGCCGAGAGAGAGAAGCGTCTCCTCGCCGAGAGAGGAAAAGGTCTCCTCGCCGAGAGAAGCGTCTCCTCGCCGAGAGAGGAAAAGCGTCTCCTCGCCGAGAGAGGCGTCTCCTCGCCGAGAGAGGAAAAAGCGTCTCTCGCCGAGAGAGGAAAAGCGTCTCCTCGCCGAGAGAGGAAAAGCGTCTCCTCGCCGAGAGAGAGGAAAGCGTCTCGCCGAGAGAGAGGAAAGGGTCTCCTCGCTGAGGAGGCGTCTCCTCGCCGGAGAGAGGAAAGGCCCCTCGCCGAGAGAGAGAAAAGCGTCTCCTCGCCGAGAGAGGAAAGCGTCTCCTGCCGAGAGAGGAAAGGCGTCTCCTCGCTGAGAGAGAGGAAAGCGTCTCCTCGCCGAGAGAGGAAAAGCGTCTCCTTGCCGAGAAAGCGTCTCCTCGCCGAGAGAGAAAGCGTCTCCTCGCCGAGAGAGGAAAAGCGTCTCCTGGCCGAGAGAGGAAAAGCGTCTCCTGGCCGAGCGAGAGGAAACGCGTCTCCTCGCCGAGAGAGGAAAAGCGTCTCCTCGCCGAGAGAGAGGAAAGCGTCTCCTCGCCGAGAGAGGAAAGCGTCTCCCTCGCCGAGAGAGGAAAAGCGTCTCCTCGCCGAGAGGAGGAAAGCGTCTCCCTGGCCAGAGAGGAGGAAGCGTCTTGCCGAGAGAGAGGAAAAGTGGCCTGGCTGAGAGAGAGGAAAAGCGTCTCCTGGCCGAGAGGAGGAAGCGTCTCCTGGCCGAGAGAAGCGCACTCCTGGCTGAGAGAGAGGAAAGGTCTCCTGGCCGAGGAGCTGAGAGAGAGGAAAGTGCCCCTGGCTGAGAGAGAAAGCGTCTCGAGAGAGGAAAAGCGTCTCTGCCCCCTGTGAGAGGAGGAAAAGCGTCTCCTCCTGGCCGAGAGGAAAAGCGTCTCCTGGCCGAGAGGGAGACAGAAGAGCGGGCTGCTGAGAGAGTTTCAACTCTGCCAAGATGCAAGTGGAAAAAAATAGAACTCGCCCGTGTCGTCGCCCATGGGAAAACGGCTTCTCCTTCCCGAGAACGTGAGAGACCGAATTGCCCACCTACCAAGCGGGAGAGGACATCAACAACTACCTCATCCGTTTAGAAAGGGTGGTTGAACTATTCCGGATCGACAAGGATAGCTACGCTGCGAGGTTGTGTTGTCTCCTCACGGGTAAGGCCACTGAACTGTATTCTTCCCTCTCAGCTGATATAATCGAAGATTACGTTCTTTGAAGAAAGCTCTCCTCACGGGCTTTAGTAAAACGGCGGAAAACTACCGTCAAGACTTTAGTCACGCCAGGATAAGAGTTGGGGGAAAACTACCAGCAGTTCTCCATCCATCTGACTCAGTTGTTCCAGGCGTGGTTGGAAGCCTCTGATGTCCCTGCACTTACGAAGAGCTCCGGGAGTTTATGCTCCTGGATCAGTTTCTAACTAATCTCACCCCAGATTTGAGGATCTTCATCAAGGAACGCCGGCTGCCGAAACTTGTTCCCGAAGCATTGTGACTTGCCGACGAATGGTGGTCTGCCCGTAATGCCTACCCTAAAGCTTCATCTCCTAATTCCCGAGAGACCCCTCTAAGGCTGCTTCGCCCACGAAATCTTCAGAGTCCTCTCCGGGAGCCTCCTCCAAGACCTCTGCCCAGCCCAGTACAGTAACCCTGAGGTGTCACCAATGCGGTGAGGAAGGCCATCTACGACCGCGCAGCCCGAAGAATCCCCGCGCCTTCAAAGATGTCGAACCTGCTAAACCATCATATCAGGTAGGCTTTTGCCTTAGTGACAAAAGTGTCCCGAAATTTTCCGTTTCGGGCACTGTTAACGTGTCTTGGAGCTCCAACATAATCAGGGATACTGGCTGATCCTGTGTTATCGTCTCTGAAGACTTGCTACCTGATGTAGATGTTGAGAGTTGTCCAAAGGCCTCCCTTACTGACTACCTTGGACGAATGGACAAGTTTCCCGTGGTGGGGTGCCACTTACGCTGTCCCTACTTCACCGGTTGGACTGAAGTGGTACGAGCTCCTATGAAGTTTGTTGGGGCCCTCATCGGAAACGTGCCTGGGGTACGGGATCCCCATGACCCTGACTCTTCTCAATCTCCATCTGATTCTTCCAGAACATCCTCACCTTCAAAGTTGCTGCGAGGACTTCTACCTCGTGTTCTGACATCCCTGGCACCCCTGACCCCGGATCCCCGGACGCCATTACCACTCGTGCTGGTAGGTTGAAGAGGCTTCATCCGCTTGTCCTTCCGAACCTCTACCTCCAGTAACCCTCAAGACTTCTCCCAGCTTCAAGCCTCCTGTGCCTCCTTAGCAGCGATACGGCAGAAAGCCTCATCAGGACACGTCGACAAAGCAAGGAATGGATCCTCCTTCCAGTACCTGTATCGCAACGGACATCTCTACAGGAAGTGCCTCACCTCCCGCTTTCCAATAAGGTAGGCCAGGTATAGGAGCAGACATCCGTACTTACTGTCTTTCCTGTGATAAGTGCCAACGGATGTCGGGAGAGGTCGTACGTCCCATCTCCCTCCAACCCTTACCTGTCGTTACAGAACGACTTCCCCCAAATGCCATCGACCTCGTTGGACCCTTGTCTCCACCAGCTACGGTAGGACCTCTTGTCAGCCCCGTTCCCGTAGTGGAGGAGCCATCACCTGACGCCAGCTCCACTGAACTTCCCATCGATGAACCACTTATGGACAACCGGGATGTATTATCCACCCCGCCTGGCTGTACTTCAGCGATTCAGCAGGACATCGTCCGGGTGTTGAGATGGGCCTTGACTCTTCCGGCCTACAGGTATCGTGTCGTCCATATTGCCGGGAAGGATAATGTGGGGGCAGATTTATTGAGTAGACTTCCTGTATAAGTCACTCCTGTTTCTCGTCAGTCTCCTCCCTGTTTTAGTTTATTGGCTTATGTTCTATTTTCTTTCCACTTGGTAGTTGTTTGTGGAATCTACCTGACCAGATTCTGTATGGGGGCCTGTGTGAGGGCAACTACCAACTTAGCGGGCGAATGACCGGGGCACTCCTGCCGCCCGCCCGCATCTTGCCGTTCAAGCGGTTCAACTACCGAGGCGCAGCGAATCACCTGCTTCACTCCCGCTGCTCGTTCGCCTGACGCCGTTCGACGCCTCGGTCGATTGAACCACTGAGGCTTCTCAATCCGCTATAGGAGGCAACTTGGTGGCCGCCAGCGCCTTCCTCGTCATACAGCGGCCTCGCCTCGCCCTGAACACTTGCTTCTACTAAAGCTCCACCCCTGCTCTCACTGGCTAACTCAGATACCGTGGGCTCGTTCTGGTGCCTTACCTCCCCTCTCCACGCCCTGGACTCCCCGTTACTGCTGTGAACCTGACTCCTTTTCCGCCTGCGCCTCCCGTCTACACCACTTCAGCGATTAGTTGTGCTGCCTCGTCATTGCCACTGGACGAGACGCTCAGAGGAGGAAGAAGCCGAGCAACAGGTCATTGCTGCAGTCCGGCGTGCTGAAGCCTTCTTGTTGGAGACTTTGATTGTAAGGCCTGTTTTGGGTTTTCTACTGTACTTGAAGTAAACTGGTCTCAACCATTTATCTTGTTGTTATCCTTCCGATTACAGCACCCAACACTGGATCCTTGACACTAACCTTCCCCTCTCTACTTCCGGGTAAATAAAACTACCATATTCAGTAATTAATCCGTACCACAACCAATTAATTTAAACTGTGTAATGTGGCGAAATGAAACATTAGTTATGAAAGCATATAAGAGCCATTATATCCTGAACACAAGTTATTCGTGCATATATCATAATCAGCTGCGACAGTTAAAATTCAGGTGTTCAAGTGTCAAGACAGAGGAAAGCGGCAGGTGGCAGGGTGGTGGCCACCGATAGTGGCTCGTCTGCACGCTATTTGAAACAACGGTATCTATCGCTGTTGGCGTGGTCGGAAATGGCTCCGCCCGCCACAACTCGCCACTGTTTTGTGGCGACCACAAAAAGTGTCCCCGTGCATGCACCCATAGAGATGGTGTTTATCTTGACCATTGTTTATGGCGGCCTGACCACTAAAAGTTAACCGATATTACGTCGCCCTGCCTGAGATATGTTTATCTTGACCATTGTTTTGTAGCTGACCACTGACACTAAAGAGTGGTCCCGTGTGCATGCACCCGCCAAGGATATGTGTGTTTTATCTTGACCACATTTTGTGGCGGCTACCGGACCAAAGTGTCCCGTGTGTGCGCCCATAGAGATATGTGTTTTATTTTATTCATTATTTTGTGGCGGCCACTGACCACTAAAAAGTAAACCCAGACGTGTGTTTATTCTGACTATTATCTCAGGCGGCCATCATTCAACAAAAAGTGGCTCGTGTGATTCCAGCCTTTAATGTCGTTGATAATAGATCTATATTAAATAAATAGGAAAATATTATGTGCTTTTCATAACTCAAAGCATCAATTCTTTTGTTTATTTTTCATCTAGTATGCAAAAAACAAGGTGCTTTTGAATCTTCCGGTTAAGGATTGATTCAAAAGCTTTAGATAGACAGAAAAGTAAAGCTATAGGGCGGTAGTTTGAGGGATTGGAACGGTCACCCTTGTTAGGCACAGGCTGTACAAAGGCATACTTCCAGCAGGAAGGAAAGGTAGATGTTGCTAGGCAGAGACGAAAGAGTTTGACCAGGCAGGGTGTCAGCACGGAAGCACAGTTTTTAAGGACAATAGGAGGCACTCCATCAAGTCCATAAGCCTTCTGAGATATGAGGCCAAAGAGGGCATTAAAAAACATCATTATGAAGAATTTTAATAACAGGCATAAAGGAGTCAGAGGAGGGATGAGTAGGAGGAATATGCCCAGAATCGTCCAGGGTGGAGTTCTTACAGAAAGTTTGAGCGAAGAGTTAAGCCTGCCGTCAGGGTTAAGGAGAGGAGGGGAAGAGGAAGAAGTGAAATTGGAGGAGATATATTGGGCTAGATGCCAGAAGTCACGGGAAGAATTAGAAGAAGCAAGGTGTTGACATTTTATAATTACAAAGATAACCTGACCACACAGGCCCTAAGGCCCAAACCAAGTGGTCTGTCCTAAACCTAAGTGACAGTTCTTATGCGGCCACCATGACGTTGAAACTGACCTAGTGAACATTAAAATGGAGGAGATAGCGGTTAAGATTATACTTAAACGATGCAATCGAGTTACACTGTACCATTGATGGTGGTAATCTGCTCCAATCTCTAACGACAGAATTAGTGAAGAAAAATTTTGTGCAATCTGAATGAACTTGTCTACATTTGAGTCTAGCTCCATTATTTCTCGTTCACGTCGAATCATCCATCACAAACAGCTTGGTCGGATCCACGTTGGTGAAACCGTTCAGATTTTAAACCACTCGATCAGTTTTCCTCTTAGGCGGCATTTTTCAAGAGAAAACAGGTTTAGATGTGACAGCCTTTCCTCGTAGGGTTTGTTTCGTAATGAAGGAATCATCTTGGTTGCTCTACGCTGAACACCTAATTTAGCAATGTCTTTCGCATGGTGGAAAGACCAAAATTGCACGGCATACTCCAAATGAGGTCTGACGAAACTATTATACAAAGGTAGTATAACATCTTTATTCTTGAATGAAAAAATTCTCTTAATCAAACCCATCATCCTGTTTTTTTTTTTAACGGACTCGTTGCACTGCTGGGAAAACTTGGTTAGACGCGACCGTGACGCCAAGATCTTTGACCGAGTGAACGCTTTTAATTGTAACGCTGCACATTTCATAGTCCTTCTTTGTATTTCTAGATCCAACCTGCAAAATCTGGCACTTGTTTATATTAAAAGGCATTTCCCGTTTTACTGACCAATTTGATATTTTACGCAAATCTTCTTGTTAGCTCCGCCTCTCACGTTCTGTAAGTACCGCATTCCCGATTTTCGTGTCGTCCGCAAATTTACTAATGAAATTATTGAGACCAAGGTCAATGTCGTTGATGTAAATGACGAAGAGAACGGGTCCCAGGACAGAACCTTGGGGGACACCACTAGTGACTGGCATCCACTCAGAGGTCACTCCATTTATTACAACTCTTTGCTTTCTATTGCTTAGCCAGCGCTTGATCCATTTATGAAGCTTACCTCCGATACCTATTTCCTTGATCTTATAAAGCAACTTGTAGTGTGGAACTTTATCAAACGCCTTCTGGAAGTCCAAATAAATAATATCAAATGATTTAGAAACATCATAGACTGCAAAAAGCTCGTTATAGAACGTTAATAGATTCGACAAACAAGATCTGTTGTTACGGAAACCATGTTGCGAGTCCAGGATTAGCGAATTACACTCTAGGTAGTTAACTACTCCATCTCAAATGATTGTCTCAAGTAATTTACCAATAATTGAAGTTAAGCTGACTGGCCTGTAATTATCCGGTAATTTTCGGTCGCCCTTTTTTAAAATGGGTGTTACGTTAGCCATTTTCCAATCACTAGGAACGATACCATGGTGCAAAGGCATGTTAAACAGCGTTGTTAAAAGTCTGAGTATCTCTCTTGATATTTCTTTAAGTAATTTTGGATATATTTTATCGGGTCCAGGACTTTTGTTAGTTTTAAGTGACTGCAGCGCTTTGAGAACCTCATCTGTACTGATTTCAAAGTCAGGGAGTGAATGACTGTGATTTTAAATAGTGTTAGGAACAGCAGCAGTATCGGTAGAATTACTATTAAAAACCGAGGCGAAATAAGAATTTAACGTGTTCGCTATGCGTTGGTTGTCTTTCACGATATTGCCCGAATTATCAGTTAATGGGCCAATCCAACTTCGAATCTCTTTTTTGTTGTTTACATATCTAAAAAAAAACTTTTAAGATCTGACTTGCAATTTACCGCAATGTTTACTTCGTACCTCCGTTTCGCCTGTTTGATTAAACTTTAGACATGTCGTCTTGCTTCATAGTACCGTGTACAATTTTCTTTTGCCTATATAACAAGTTCCTCTTTTGAAGAGCAAGTTTGATTTCATTACTAAACCACGGAGGATTTTTAACTTTTCGGCGCTTTTCACAAGATTGCACGGATTTATTTTGTTCAGTTAGTAATCGAGCTTTAAAGTCTTGCCAAGATTCTTCGACGTCGATGTTGGATACTAATTGAAAGTTCGTTAATGACTGTCTTATTCTTTCAAAATCCGCTCTTTTATAACTGGGAACCAATATCTTATTCTCTGCAATCCTTGTTTGAGCTCTTACGTCGAGACGCACCAGTCTATGATCGCATGATCCGAGGTGTTCGCCAATGCTAACATTGTCAACTAAGTTCTCTTGGGTTACTAATACAAGATCAAGAATATTATTATCGCGCGTTGGTTCACAAACCATTTGGCTAAGGCAGTTATTGTCAGCAAAGTATAGCATCCTGTGCGATTCCCTCTCGAATCCCGTGAGTGTCTGCCAGTCTATATGCGGTAGATTAAAGTCGCCTAAAATCAATGCATCACTGTTTCGGAGAGTTCTTTGCAAATCGCTATACATTATTTCATCATCCTCGCGTGATTGGCCTGGAGGGCTATAAGTGACGGATATGTTGATATGAAATTGATCGGTATTTGTACTCACGCTCACGTGTTCTACATTACTGTCCTTTGGTGTTTTATCAACGGGCTGCAAGCTACTTGTTACATTTAAATCTAAATTTAAATTCAGCAAAGTTTGCGATATAATATCAGTCATAAAAATATCCTGATACTTTTCAATATATTTCCTTCTATAATAACAAATATAACACAATTTATTCATTAAATATACGAAGGGAAATCTGAAGATGTCCTGCTACTAACCCCGCGGAGTCAACACTTTTTTTACCCCATCCGCTCTCTCTCGAGGTAGTGTTAATCAATCCCAACCCCCCGGGGACGCTTAAAACTGCGGTTCACAGCCAAGGGAAAGGGAAGGGAAGGGAACGGGAATGGGGGAGATTAATATTACGGCCGTGAACTCTCTTCCCTGCCCGGACCCCTCAGTCATATTTCACGTGACGTCACGCGCAGAAGAGAGAAATTTAGGTACCTCGCCCCCCCCTCGACCCTTGTGAACCTACCCTCTATTCTCTTTACTTTGGTTTTCGCTGCCATACCGGTCGAGTGCCGATGATTACGTTCCATGATTCCATTCCGTGATTCAGTTCCGTTACCGTCACCACTGAATTTATTGTTTGCCTTCGGTTGTTATGAATTTTGAATAAAATTAATTAAAAAGCACTCTTTAAGTTTTATCTCCGTAATGAAATCTGTTTGCAAATCGAGTGTAAGGAATAAATTTGAGGCATTTTATATATATATATATATATATATATATATATATATATATATATATATATATATATATATATATATATATATATATATATATATATATATATAGTAAAACCTTTATGACTCGGCATGTTAGGGGCTCCAGCTTATCCAATCCAATATTCCGAGTTATTATGTATCCAATAATAATATAATTATATATCCAATATTCCGAGTTATGCAAATCCCTCATTTCCCTTCCATCCATTTGCATATACAGTCAAAATTTTTAAAACACTGCACTACACAGCAGCAGTAAAAGCTTAAACTAACACATACAAAAGAAAGGGCTGCTGTAATCATGTAGTCCAAGCAGACAACACGTGGGTGTTTGAGGAGCGAGCAGGGAGACAGAGGGTACATGTTTTTAATACAGGAACAGCGCGGTCAAGCCTCGACGAGTGTAAACCACGAGACGTGGAAATAACTCGGCAGCATACCGAGATGAATCCGAGAGTGCTGGAGAGTGAGAGATCAGGTGGCTCACGTATGGATGCACGTTCTAAGAAAATGTAGGTGAGGCATGCCGAGTGTAGACACAGGATGTGGTTAAAATTCAGCAATATGCCGAGATGTATAATTTATTTTTCATTATTTGTTTGAATTCAAAATTTATTTTTTAATGAATATTTTGTTGCATTGCCGAATTATATATATATATATATATATATATATATATATATATATATATATATATATATATATATAACTATATATATATATATATATATATATATATATATATATATATATATATATATATATATATATATATATATATATATATATATATATATATATATATATATATATATATATATATATATATATATATATATATATATATATATATATATATATATATATATATATATATATATATATATATATATATATATATATATATATATATATATATATATATATATATATATATATATATTTTTATTGTTCTATAGCGCTGGTAGGTTTTTTCAGTGGGGCCTGATGGTCGGCCCAAGGCTTCTTCAGTGGGTCCTGATGGTCGGCCCAGCCCGTTCTGGCGCAGGCGAATGTTTATAGTGGCGCCATCTTGCATTGGCTCATGCTGCCCTCCAGCTCATCTTTAATCCAAGAATCTAGAGTCCGGGTTGATAGGTGGTCTTCTGGACAGCATGTGGGTAGTTTTAATCCACTCGGCGGCTGAAAATCCCAGCTTGGTGGCACCAGGCGGGGATTGAACTCGTCCTCCTGAACGCGGTGGTGTTACTCTGTCGATTCAGCCACCTGCCATATCTATATAGATATATATATATATATATATATATATATATATATATATATATATATATATATATATATATATATATATATATATATATATATATATATATATATATATATATATGTAAATATATATATATATATATATATATATATATATATATATATATATATATATATATATATATATATATATATATATATATATATATATATATATATATATATATATATATATATATATATATATATATATATATATATATATATATATATATATATATATATATATATATATATATATGTATATATGTTAACGAGTTAATTATTGGAGAAGGACGGCGGGACGTATCAAATTCGGTTTTAGCGCACCGAATTACTTCAGATAAGCTCATCTCCCAACTTGCATCACCCCTGGTGAAGCGAAAGCCTTTTTTAGGTAGTATGTCAACAGACCATCATCTGAGATGTGGATTTGAAGAGGAGCTTCTTTAGAGCTCAAACGACAGGTCTAAGGTCGTTTTCATTTAGACAACACTTGACATCCCTTCTCCTTAGTGGCAGAGTCCTGTATCGCTCCGAGTCCCCAGCCAGCCTGGGGGTACAACTCTCCTCAATATTTTCCAGTGTCTCTAGAGGCAACGCCAATCCTGGGCCTTGTACTCTCTCTAATACTCTCCTCGGCAGCTTTGAAAGTTTCACGTTCAAAAGTATCTCACAATTCTCCAGGGTCGTCCAAAGTACGGAACACTTCCAACCAATTTGGGACTGCCACTGTATACTCCCGAGAACATGCATCGTTCCTCACTAGGGCTGCACAACAAGTCTATGGTCGATCTTAAAGAAATTAACACTCCGGAAAACCCTACAATTCTGGAGGATCCTCCAACGAGTACTAACAAGGATGTGATCGATTTCTTTGATCACACCACCAGCATTGCTATAGTAAGTCCAGAGGCGAGGCTCGTATTTTTTAAACCAGCAATCCTCAGCTCTCTGGGTTTAGCAAAATCCAGGAGTGAACTGTTTACGTTTCTGATGCCAGAACCATGGGGACCAACACATAACTCGTAGCCATCTCTCTCAGTTCCAGTAATTGCATTGAAGTTGCCCAAGACAATGAGCGCGTCGCGTGGGGGGCACTGGTCAAGTATTGAGTCGAGATTGGCGTAGAACATCTCTTTCTCCTCAAGTCTGCCCATCTCGGTAATGACGTACGCTGCAATAAGATACATGAACTCCAAGGTGTTCTTCAACCTCACCAGCATTAAACGCTCATCAGCCAATCGTTAACCGGAAGATTCATAACCATCTATCCATTTCTGATTTTCTGATCGCCAGTATGGGTTCCGCAAGAAGTTTTACTGGTGATCTTCTTGCTTTCTTAACTGACTCTTGTTCATCCTCTCTTAGCCGTTTCGGTGAAACTTTCACTGTTGCCCTTGACATTTCGAAAGCATTCGACAAGGTTCGGCACAAGTCTTTGCTTTCTAAACTAACCTCCTACGGATTCTATCCCTCTTAATTTACCTTTATCTCCTTTCCGGCCGTTCTATCTCTGCTGTGGTAGTGGGGGGCTTCGTGGTGCAGTGGTTAGCACACTCGGCTCACTTCCGAGAGAGCCCGGGTTTGATACCCGGGCGGAGTGGAAAAAATTTGGGCGGCTTTTCCGAAACCCTACGTCCCTGTCCACCCAGCAGTGAATGGTTACCAAATATTAATCGGTTGTTGTGTCCCATCTCCTGGGATCTGTTCCTTTCTCCTATAATTTCTTCCCCTTCTGTCTCTTTCCGGCATATGACCACAGATGTTGCGCCGACTAAACGAAACTTTCCAACTTTTCTGCTGTGGTAGACGGTCACTGTTCTTCCCCTAAACCTAACAACAGTAGTGTCCCGCAGGGCTCTGCCCTATCTCCCACTCTCTCTCTATTATTCATCAATGATCTTTCCAAAATAAACTGTCCTGTCCACTCGTAAGTTGATGACTTTACATTATTCAACTTCTTTCAACAGAAGGCCATCATAACGGGAATTACAAGATTAAACTGGAGGCTACATAGCGCTTATCTTCAGACCTTGTTATCATTTCTGACTGGAGTAGGAGGAACCTGATGTCCTTCAGCGCCTCAAAAACTTAATTTATCCACCTATCAATTTGGCACAATCTTCTAAACACCTATCCCCTATTGTTTGACAACACTCATCTGTTACCTTCTTCTACACTAAACATCCTCCGTCTTTCCGTAACTCAAAATCTTAACTGGAAACTTCATATCTCCTCTCTTACTAATTCAGTTTTCCTCGAGGTTAGGCGTTCTGTATCGTCTCCGGCAGTTCTCCCCAGCACAGATGCTGTCCATATACAAGGGCCTTGTCAGGCCGTGGCCTTGTCCGCCCTCATATGGAGTATGCATCTTACGTGTGAGGGGGCTCCACATACATGTCTCTCTTGGACAGAGTAGAGTCTAAGGCTCTTCGACTCATCAACTCCTCTCCTCTCACTGACAGTCTCTTACTCGTAAATTCCGCAGCAGTGTTGCATCTCTTTCCATCTACCGATATTTTCATGCTAACTGCTCTTCTGAACTTGCTACCTGCATTCCTCCCCCCCTCCCGTGGCCCAGCTGCACTCGACTTTCTACTCTAGCTCATCCCTATACTATCCTAATCCTTTATGCAAGAGTTAGCCAGCACCTTCATTATTTTATCCTTTCAGCTGGTATATTCTGGAACAGCCTTCCTTTGTCTGTATTTCCTCCTGCCTATGACGGCCTTTTCAATAGAGGAATGTCAAGACACCTTTTCTGAAATTGACCTCTTTTGGCATCTTATTCTGTTTGCCTTTATTGGAGCAGCGCCTAGCGGGCTTTTTTGTTGACTTTTTGTTGCGTGCCCTTGAGCTGTCTCCCTTGCTGTGAAAAAAAAAAAAAAAAGGAGTAACCCCAACGAAATAGGACTGCAGTAGGCTAGAAATGGCTATAGCCTCTCCTTTGCGAGGTGCGCCATCGCTCTAACCCGACCTGTAATAGGTATAATCCCACCTACTGATCTCTCCATTGTCAGGTTTCCTCGTCGTAAAGAGCCCCTCTACATCCATTCTCAGCCTCCTTGATTCAGCTGACAGATAAGGTAGTCGCTGATCATCCGAGAGGCTCAGGTTGTTCTAGGCACTCACACAGAGAACCAACCGGAGATTAACCCCCGGAATGGTTCGACGAGCTCGTGTCTCGTCTGAAACACCCGGTCGGTCCCCAATAGAAGAGGGTCGGTGGGTCTGGATGCATGTATCTATCTATCTATCTATCTATCTATCTATCTATCTATCTATCTATCTATCTATCTATCTATCTATATATATATATATATATATATATAGATATATATATATATAGATATATATATCTATATATATATATATATATATTTCGTGTGTGAAGTTTAAGAAGAATTCTCGCCTACCGAACGGGTGCAAGCCACTCCCGGTCGGGTATATATGGGAAGTGAGGAGGGTGCTGAAGCCCTCCACAGACCCTTCCCATTACCTCACTAACCGTTTCCCTATTGTCTCATCAACACCAGAGAGTAGTTCAGCATGCTCTCTAAAGACGGATCCTCTTTCTATCCACACCACACTACATTCACACAACATACAAACCTTTTCCCAAAATTCAAAATTCAAAATGGCGTACAATAATACTAGTGCCTCGGAGTCCCTGCCTGGGGTGGGGACAGCAGATTCCCCCAGGGAGGACTCCCCTTCTGGCTGCCGACTTGAAAGGGTGTCTTGATAACTCCTCGAACCTCTTTCTTATCAATTTCTGCAACATTCGCGGTCTTCGTTCTAATTTTCCTTCTGTGGAATACCATCTCTCCTCCTCTAAACCTCACCTTCTCTTCCTCACCGAAACACATGTTTCTGAGGCTACTGACAGCAATTACTAATATGTTCCCTCCTACTATCTCTATCCTAAATTTTAATGCAAAGCGCCTACGTGCGCAACGACATCACTTGCTCTCGTACCCACGACCTTGACTCCTCAATTTTCCACCATCTGGCTAAGACTTCATTGGCATTCTATTACTAAATACGTCTGTGCTGTTTATCTCTCACCTAACTCTACTAACTATGCAAAATTCTTTGACTACTTGAACTCTAAAGTGGAGCACATCTTGACCCACTCTCCCTTTGTTGAAATCTCCATCCTAGGAGATTTCAATATTCACCACTAGCTTTAGCTTTCATCGTCTTTCACTGACCAGCCTGGTAAACAAGCCTACAACTTTAAGAACATAAGAACATAAGAACATAGGAGTCTGCAAGACGCCGGTAGGCCTGTACGAGGCAGCTCCTCTGAACCTAAGCTCCCGTGTAGCTCCCGTGTATCTAACCCCACCTAGTATCGCTGTCCATGAATTTATCTAATCTATTTTTGAATGTGACAATCGTATTGGCACTCACCACATGACTGCTAAGCCTATTCCACTCATCCACCACCCTGTTTGTAAACCAATTTTTGCCTATGTCCCTGTTGAATCTGAATTTATCCAGTTTAAACCCGTTACTTCGTGTCCTACCCGGTTCTCTTACCAACAAAACCTTATGAACGTCTCCCTTATTAAAGTCCTTCATCCATTTATAAACCTCGATCATGTCTCCACGCACCCTTCGCCTTTCTAGAGAATGCAAGTTTAATTGTTTGAGTCTTTCCTCGTATGGCAAGTTTCTCAACCCCTGAATCATCTTAGTCATCCTCCTCTGCACTGATTCTAACATTTTGATATCCATTCTATTGTAAGGTGACCAGAACTGAACCGCATAGTCAAGATGAGGTCTAACTAATGCTAAATATAGTTTGAGAAAGACTTCGGAGCTTACGTTCCTTGAAATAAATCCCAGTACCCTATTTGCTCGATTTCTAGCTTGAATGCATTGTGCCCTTGGAGGGAGATCAGAGCTCACTAAGACCCCTAAATCCCTCTCGCACCCAGATATGCTTATGAGAGTGTCATTTAAGCAATAGTTATGAGAGAGGTTGTTTCTACCTATACTCAGAATACTGCACTTCCCTACACTAAACTCCATCTGCCATTTATCCGCCCAGTCATACAATCTGTTTAGTTCACCCTGGAGAATACTAGCCGACTCAATTACTCTACCGATCTTGGTATCATTTGCAAACTTACTGACATCACTACTAATTCCTGTATCTAAGTCATTGATATAAATAATAAACAAAAGTGGACCTAATACCGAACCTTGTGGGACCCCACTCGTAACACATCCCCAGTCAGATCTTTTACCATTGATTTGCACTCTTTGCTTCCTATTGCTAAGCCACGCCTTGACCCAGTTCAAAACTTTACCCTCTACTCCGTGAGCCTGTAATTTAAGCAACAGTCGTTGGTGAGGAACTTTGTCAAACGCTTTACAAAATCAAGATAGATTACATCATAATTTTCATCTTTGTCTACCGCCTCAAATACTTTATTGTAGAAGGACAAGAGATTGGTGAGGCATGACCTACCTTTCGTTAACCCATGCTGTGAGTCGTGAATTAAGCTATGTTTCTCTAGATGCTCCCGAATGTTCCTGGCTATTATGGACTCCAGCATCTTCCCTGTAACCGATGTTAAGCTAATTGGGCGATAGTTTGAAGCAACTGACCTGTCCCCCTTTTTGAAACTCGGCGTCACATTAGCTACTTTCCATAGGCTCGGCACATAGCCAGTATTTACCGACATCTTAAAGATGTCGGTTAGTGGGTCACTGAGTACATCACCTAATTCCTTTAATACCCTCGGAAATATCCCGTCAGGACCTGGCAACTTGTTCTTCTTAAGTTTATCTATCTCATCCTGAACTACTTGCCTGGTAATGATTATATCCCTCAATTTATCGCCATCCCGGCCCCCGTACACCTGAACCCTTTCCGGAATAGTCGTTCGATCCTCTTGTGTAAATACTGAAAGGAAGTAGTCGTTCAACAATGTGCTCATATTTTCGTAATTTTCTACTAGCTCCGCTGTGTTTGTTTTCAGCGGTCCAATTTTCTCCTGTGTTTTTGTTTTATACATCTGAAAGAAGCCCTTAGGATTACTTTTCGCCTCATTTGCTACTTTGATCTCATAGTTCCTTTTTGCTATCCTGGTGTTTTTCTTAACTAATCTAGATAGTTCGACGTACCGGCCCCTGAGATGTGTTTCACCATTCTTTATTTTCTGATAAATTCCCTTCTTTAACCCTTGCTCGTGTTTTAGTCCACGAGTCATCCACTTAGGGTCATTGTTTTCTTTTCTAAGTGTTCGCTGTGGTATATGCTGTCCTTGCCCCTCTATTATTACTCTAACAAAATTATTGTAAGACATTTCTACCTGGTTCTCCTGGCTCTCCAATCCGCAGTTCTGGCCCTCATGAATCCCTAAATTATCCCAGTTTACCCCTTCAAGATATCTTCGAAGCCCCTCGTAATTTGCCCTTCTAAAATCTGGCACTAACACTGGGTTTGGTTCGCGGGTTACCGCCCAGTCTAAGATAAAACGAACCGTTCTGTGGTCACTATTTCCTAACTCTCCGCCCACCTCCAACTCACGTAGCAAGTTCCCATTATTGGTTAGGACTAAGTCTAATATGTTATCCCTCTGGTAGGCTCAGTAACTACCTGCTTAAGGAAATTATCTTGTATAACTTCAAGAAAATCCTCGGCTTCCAGGTCACCCACTAGGTCTTCCCAGTCTATATTCCTATAATTAAAGTCCCCCATTACGCAGACATTTCTACTCCTATTCGCCCTGCCAATCTCCTGTAGTAATACACTCATGTCCTGCCTGTTAAGGTTGGGTGGCCTGTACAGAACTCCTAGAGTTAGTTTTTCTTTCCCTTTGTAAACGTCCACCCAAACTGATTCTGAATCCATATTAGTTTCGACTGAATTGTTAACTAAACATTTAAGTGAGTCTTTAACATATAGCGCAACTCCACCTCCCTTTCTGCCCCTTCTGTCTTTGTGAAACATCTGATAACCCGTAATTTCAAATTCTGATGTAAAATATCTATTGGCAGTGTCTATCCATGTCTCAGTGATCGCTATTATGTCAAAATTTTCTGAACAAGCTTCACCCTTTAGTAAGTCTATCTTGTTTCTGAGGCTACTGTTGTTAGTATAGAAGATTCTTAGCCCGTCCTCTGTTACTCCCCTATAATTACTTCTCAGCTGCCTAGAGCTGTTGGTACAGCACCCAACATGTATTCCCGACCGTCTTGGAGACCGGCCCAACATACTGGACCTCTTTCTTACCTCTAGCCCTTCTGCTTACTCTGTCATACTGTTCTCTCCGTTGGGCTCCTCCGATCACAACCTTATTTCTATATCCTGTCCAATCGCTCCTGTACATCCTCTGGACCCACCGAAGAGGCGATGCTTCTGGCATTTTGCTTCAGCTTGGTGAGACGACCTGAGGCTGTATCTTCAGATTTCCCGTGGAATGATTATTGCTTCCAGGAGCGAGACCCCTCTGTGTGTGCCCAGTGGATCACAGAGGTGATTGTCTCTGGAATGGAGGCATACATTCCACGTACTTTCTCTACTCCCCATGCTAAAAAGCCTTGATTTAATCACGCTTGTTCTCGTGCTGTCAAAGATAGAGAGGCAGCTCACAAAAGGCACCAGAGCCTTCGAACTTCCGCTAACCACGATCTTTACATTTCTGCCCGGAATAGTGCAAAATCTATTCTCCGACTTACCAAAAACTCCTTCATTAATAGAAAATGCCAGAACCTTGATTTTTCTAATTCTTTCCGGGACTTCTGCCATCTAGCCTAAAACATCTTCAACTTCCCTTCTTCATCTTTCCCTCCCCTCCTTAGTCCTGACGGCAACACCGCCGTCTCATCTATCTCTAAGGCTGAACTCTTCTATCAAACCTTCTCTAAAAACTCCACTCTGGACGATTCTGGGCATATTTCTCCTACTCATCCCCCCCTGACTCCTTTATGCCTGTTATTAAGATTCTTAACAATGATGTTTCATATGCCCTCTCTGGCCTCAATCCTCAGAAGGCTTATAGACCTGATGGAGTATCTCCTATTGTCCTTAAAAACTGTGTTTCCATGCTTACACCCTGCCTAGTCAAACTCTTTCGTCTCTGCCTGTCAATATCTACCGTTCCTTCCTGCTGGAAGTATGCCTTGTTCATTGATGATCTTACCAGAACAAACTGTCCTATCCATTCTTACGATGATGACTCTACTCTGCATTACTCAACTTCTTTTAATAGAAGACCCACCCAACAGGATCTAAACAATTCCAGGCAGCAGAACGTTAAGCTATTATTTCCTATTCCTATTTCCTTACTATCATTTCCGATTGGGGCAAGAAGAACCTGATAGCCTTCAACGCCTCAAAAACACAGTGTCTCCATCTATCCACTCGACACAATTTTTCAAACAACTATCCCCTGTTCTTTGACAACACTCAGCTATCACCTTCTTCAACACTAAACATCCTCGGTCTATCCTTAACTCAAAATCTCAACTGGAAACTTCATATCTCTTCTCTTACTAAATCAGGTTTCTCGAGGCTGGGCGTTCTGGACCGTCTCCGCCAGTTCTTCTCCCCCGTACAGTTGCTATCCATTTACAGGGGCCTTGTCCGCCCTCGTATGGAGTATGCATCTCATGTGTAGGGAGGCTCCACTCACACTGCTCTATTGGACAGAGTGGAGTATAAGGCTCTTCGTCTCATCAGCTGTCCTCCTCTTACTGAAAGTCTTCTACCTCTTAAATTTCGCTGCCATGTTGCCTCTCTTTCTACCTTCTATCGATATTTTCATGCTGACTGCTCTTCTGAACTTGCTAACTGCATGCCTCCCCTCCTCCCGCGGCCCCGCTGCACACGACTTTCTTCTCATGCTCGTCCCTATACTGTCCAAACCCCTTATGCGAGAGTTAACCAGCATCTTCATTCTTTCATCCCTCACACTGGTAAACTCTGGAACAGCCTTCCTTCGTCTATATTTCCTCCTGCCTCTGACTTGAACTCTTTCAAGAGGAGAGTATCCAGACACCTCTCCTCCCGAAATTGACCTCTCTTTTGGACGTTCATAACTTTTATCTCTGTAGGAACAGCGATTAGTGGGCTTTTTTTACACCTTTTTTTGTTGCCCTTGAGCTGTTTCTCTGAGTATATATATATATATATATATATATATATATATATATATATATATATATATATATATATATATATATATATATATATATATATATATATATATACACATTATATTTATTATATATATTTAGGAGCAGCGAGTAGCGGGCTTTTTTTTTATTAATGTTTACTTTTTTGTGCCCTTGAGCTGTCTCCTTTGCTGTAAAAAAAAAAAAAAAAAAAAAAAAAAAACACACACAAGGGACAGAATTGGACCGTTGAAAACAAACACAGGTGAGCTCGTTGAGAATGGAGAAAATATGAGTCAAACGATGAAGGACTATTTCCTCTCAGTTTTCAAGCAGGAAAATCTAACAACCATTCCGGAGAGAGTTCAGGTATATGAGGGCGAAGGGAACGACAAGTTGAGGGATGTGATCATCACTAGGCAAGTAGTCCAGGATGAGGTTAGTAGGTTGAAGAAAAACAAACCGCCGGGCCCAGACGAAGTATTCCCAAGGGTGCTGAAAGAGTGCAAGGAGGTCCTCGGTGGTCCGCTTACCGATATCTTTAAGATGTCAGTAAATTCTGGGTATGTGCCCAATCAATGGAAAGTAGCTAATGTGACGCCGATTTTCAAAAAGGGAGACAAGTCAGCCACCTCAAATTATTGCTCAATTAGCTTGACATCAGTTGTGGGAAAGATGTTGGAGTCAATTATAGCCGGGAGCATTCGGGACTATCTAGAAAAGCATAATTTAATTCATGATTCACAGCATGGATTCACAAAGGGTAGGTCTTGCCTTACTAACCTGTTGTCCTTCTACACTAAAGTAATCGAGACGGTTGACCGAGATGAAAACTATGACACACTGTATCTAGATTTCAGTAAAGCGTTCGACAAAGTTCCCCATCACTGGCTATTACTAAAATTACAGGCTCACGGCATAGATGGGAAAGTTTTGAACTGGATCAGTGCGTGGCTTAGTGGTAGGAAGCAGAGTGCAATGGTAAAAAATCTGAATGGGGCAGTGTTACGAGTGGCGTCCCACAAGGGTCGGTGCTGGATCCTCTGCTTTTTATTATTTACATCAATGACTTGGACACAGGAATTAGTAGTGATGTCAGTAAGTTCGCAGATGATACCAAGATCGGAAGAGTAATCCAATCAGACAGGGACGCTAGCGTTCTCCAAGATGAGTTTGACAGACTATATGATTGGGCGGGGAAGTGGCAGATGGAATTCAATGTCGGGAAGTGTAGCATTCTGAATGTAGGAAGGAATAACTCCTCACACAATTACTCCTTTAATGGCACTCCTCTAAGTAGGTCTGGGCGTGAGAGAGACTTAGGAGTCCTAGTGAGCGCTTACCTTCGTCCTAGGGCTCAATGCATTCAGGCTAAAAATCGGGCAAACAGAGTACTTGGTTTCATATCAAGGAGCGTAAGCAATAGGAGCGCTGAGGTCATCCTCAAACTTTACTTAGCACTAGTTATACCTCATCTCGATTATGCAGTTCAGTTCTAGTCCCCGTACTATAGAATGGATATCAAGATGTTAGAATCTGTACAGAGGAGGATGACAAAGATGATTCAGGGGGTGAGAAACTTGCCTTATGAAGACAGGCTGAAGCAGTTAAATCTACACTCGCTAGAAAGGCAAAGGTTGCGAGGAGACTTGATCGAAATCTATAAATGGATGAAGGGCTTTAATAAAGGGGATGTCAATAAGATTTTGATAGTAAAAGAGCCAGGTAGGACGCGTAGCAAAGGATTTAAGTTAGACAAATTCAGATTCAACAAAGACATCTGCAAGAATTGGTTCACCAATAGAGTGGTGGACGAATGGAACGGGCTTGGGGGCCATGTTGTGGGTGCCAATACCGTAGATACATTCAAGAAGAGGTTAGATAAAGCCATGGATGGTGAGGTAAGGTGGGGTTGAGTGTAAAGGAGCTGCCTTGTATAGGCCAACCGGTCTCTTGCAGACTCCTTACGTTCTTATGTTCTTATGTATATATATATATATATATATATATATATATATATATATATATATATATATATATATATATATATATATATATATATTCTCTCTCTCTCTCTCTCTCTCTCTCTCTCTCTCTCTCTCTCTCTCTCTCTCTCTCTCTCTCTCTCTCTCTCTCTCTCTCTCTCTCTCTCTATATATGGAGAGAGAGAGAGAGAGAGAGAGAGAGAGAGAGAGAGAGAGAGAGAGAGAGAGAGAGAGAGAGAGAGAGATTCCTGGAGACAAGGAGAGAGAGAGGGAGGAAAGGAAGAGTCAAGGGTTCTCCAGCGGCTCAGTCTGCCTACTTTACTCTCTCCCCTCACGTCACCTCATTCTATCTCTTCTTTCTTTCCCTCCCCACTCACACTTTGCGCCACCTTCTCCCTTCTCCCTCCTACCCTTCGCTTCCTCCCTCCCCGTACACGGCTCAGTGTTGACCATTCTTCTTAAGAGTCTCTGTTCCTATTTTTCTCCTGCAAGAATTCATTTAAAAAAAAAAGTAAACGCATGGTTGTTCATGTGAATTTACACAATGTTTTAGACTTCGAGATTGCACAGTCACACGACAGCTACGAGGAGAGTAATTCATAAATAAATGAAATGTATGAGGATCAGCTGCGCCTGCGCTCCTTCAATAATCTGAGGTTGTTGCTTCAATTTCGATGGCTAAACGGTGCTAAGTTTATATTAAAACTTTGTCTCGAGGCTCGTATGAAGAAATACAGTAACGGACTATGAATTACAGTACAAGGTGATAAAAACAATTGTAAATCAAATTTTTTATCTGTATATTCAAATGCCAAAGCACCATTATTTGATGATAAAAATATAGACACGAACAAAATCCATAATAGAGAAGCCGTGTCTAATAAAATATAGCATTTCATTACCAGCAAGTCAATGTTAAAAATAATAGGTTTAAGAAAAATGTTTTGAGCAACTGAAATAAAAAAAAAGTTAGGGTTTATGAGTAACAGGTGGAGGGCCTCCTTGAAAGAAATAGACAAAAGTTGTAAAGTATAACGACAAAATATATGCTAATCACTGGAAATTAGATTCAAAGGAGTTTGGTAAGCATGTAAGCTATCGGCCACATTTTTATCGCTCTACTCTGTGAAACAAGGAAGCCAATAATGTTTTCAGCGATGTCCATCAGTGTGAATGTGTCTTTATCTTTTCGCTTGTCTATATGTTTTACCGCATTTCCATAACCAAACTATTTTAGTAATGGATTGACATGGGGGGGTAATGGCTGAGTTATCGGCGTACGGGCGTGGTGAGCCCGGGGACTTAGGTTCTTGGTCCCTAGGTTCCCTGACAATTTTCATCCATCGACGAGTGACGGAAGATTACCCATATGTTGCCCAGATCTTCAATCAACCCTAACTTCAACGACTTCGTTCTAGTGGAGCACCGTGGGGCACCATGGGCCAAGCAATAGTCATACATAACGGCAGCCACTATAAATAAAATTCGTCGGGGCGATTAGAGGGTCGCACAAGAGGCCCCTCAGAAGAGGCTACCGGCGCTATGTATATATATAGATATATATATATATATATATATTTATATATATATATATATATATATATATATATATATATATATATATATATATATATATATATATATATTTTTTTTTTTTTTAGGCTGTCCCAGGCATGTATCGGTAGTACATCAAATTAATGATATCAAGTCTAGCACATGCTGCTTTGGTTCTTTGTCCAATGAAAGTGATTCCACCAAATGTTCATGAAAATTGGACAATATTTAATGGTCGCGCAAAACGAACGTTATGATAGCTCCCTTAAGATTCGACCCGAATTTCCATCAATATATCAACAATTACGTCACAAGACAACTGAATTTTTATCAATAATGTAACCGATGCATGAGCTGATTTCTTCTCTTCCTAGTCCAACACCTTGAGTTCCGCCTTCGTTTATTTCGGGACAACTTTCGTGTGGACGCTGGCAAGCTTCAAGAGGAACTGGGTTTGCCGTTCGTCCTTCGTTCGGTTGCCGAAGAAGCGTTGAATGAGGGCTATTCCTCGTTCTGCGAGGTCGTTAGTGGCCTTCAGGACACCAGCCCGCTTCTTCGCTCACTTTAAACATGAATCCGTGCTCCATGTTTCATGACTCAGCTCAAAGAAGATCGGTTGCTGGCCTACTAGGAGACTTTTGAAAAGCTGCATCGACCACACTGAGCAGAAGGCGGAAAGCGGCCTGATGAGATTGATTGGTGTCTTCGACTCGGGGTGCCGTGGATTCTTGGTCGTCGAAGGACGCTTCATCCCCTCTATCATCTCCTGGTTGATGCGGTCATCGAAGATGGCCAGTCCGATCAGGTCCTCGGAAAGGTACCAGGACGTAGGACGGAAACATTGCCTCACTCCAGTATATCGCGTAGACCATGGTCACAAAGAACGCACCTCGACGGATCCCCGCCAACTCCCGCCTGCTCATCTCCAGCTGGTCATGGAAGAGCATGATCTTCACGGCGTAGATGGCCTTGGCCATCCATCTGGCCATGTGGTAAGCACCAGGAGCACGGAAGGATGTAGGGACTCCTCCGAGGTAGGCCGCGCTGAGCAGGATGATCTCTTTATAGTCTTCGCGTGGATGATTCTCACAATCAAGCAGACGTTTCAAGTGACCGAGGATCTCAAAGCGGTGAGCTTCTTCGTCGGATGACAGAGCGCTCGATGTCGGTGGCTGTGGTCGGCTCTCGTCAACGAAATGCCAACGATTCTGGAGCCTCTTGAAAAGGGAGATGTCAGGGCCAGATAATGGACCCATGCAAACCTCGAAGACATCCTTCAGAACAACTTCCAGGATGTGGTGGCGGCATGCCAACCACACCAGGGGCTTCGAAAGTGCACGTTCAATCCTGATACACGCTCCTTGAACCATTCCCGTGTTGGCCGTTGTCGTGTCGAATGCCATTCCAATGATATTGCCCTCCAAACTGCTTTCCCGCACCAGCTTCAAGACGGTTTCCGCAACAGCTTGTCCTGTCCCGTCTGCAAACACAGGAACATCCAAAAGTTCCAACGTATCCTTCCCGGACACCAAGACGGCCACCCTCTCCTCCAATGACCTTCCGTCTGCTAGATTGGGTAACAACCTGCCGTCCCAATGCAGGACCAAAGGGTTTCAGGCTTGAAGGACAGAAACATGGTAATCTCTTCGTGGTTCTTGACTCTGGCCCGGTGGATCGACGAACGGGACACAGTGATATGTTCGATGTCGTAGCCGAGGCTCATTGCAGCAGCGGCGTAGGAGGATGTCGCAGCACGGATGGACAGATTGTTGCGCTCCCAAGCAAGGGTCAGCTGCTTGGTGAGCTTGTTCTCCTGAGGAGGTCGACGGCGTGGAGATTTACCTGGTGTCGGAGCTTTGAAGTCTCCCTCGGTGTCTTCGTTGGCCGATGAGGATGAAGTAGAAGACTCCCAAGCCACGTCACGATCAAGAGTGGATGACTAAGTAGCCGCGTCCTTCTTGATATCCTCCATCCTTTGTCTCTTACGTCACTTCTCAGTCGCTCGCTTCAGCTTCTGGTCCTCGCCAGCCATTGAGCAGCTATGCCGGTCCTCCCTCTGAGCCTCCAAGAACGCCTTGTCTTTCTCCGGGATCTTCGCTTCCATTGCCTTGGAATGCGCGATGTCGAACATGTCTTCGAGGCTGTCTCTGAAGATGATTCTCTTCATTTCTTCCGTCTCTGTCTTCCGTGACTTGGATTTAGCCAATGCGCCGTACTCATCGTACAGTTTGAGGATCTTCTTCACCCACGACACATGCGACGTCGGAATGTTCGCACGTCGCCACACTACCAAGACTTCAGCGGTAAAAGCTGCTGCAGCAAAAAGAACCTACTTCTGGATCTTCTGGTGGAACAAAAACACCTGGAGAACTTCGCCTCTCGACGGAAGACGATTCCCAGGGAATAACGAAGTTGGGGACTTCTCTAGTAGCCGTACAACGTCCTTAGATCGTGTTTTACACGCCATCACGTTAGACCTGGGCACAGAAAAGACCAAAATACAGTTATTTTATAGTTTGTTCTGACTTTTTTTAAGTAACGCAAGCACCCATGCACAATTTCACTCTCTGATGCCGAGCAGAAAATTAAACGAAATGTGCGACCAGTAAAAGACGAGAGAGGTATATATATATATATATATATATAGATATATATATATATATATATATATATATATATATATATATATATATATATATATATATATATATATATATATATATATATATATATATATATATATATATATATATATATATATATATATATATATATGCTGGCAGAAGCCTCTGAGGCTACTGCCAGCAATCTCTACTCTGTTCCCTCCTACTATCTCTATCCTAAATTTCAATCCAAAGCTGGATGTTGCGCCTACGTGCGCAACGACATCACTTGCTCTCGTGCCCACGACCTTGACTCCAGAGTTTTCCACTATCTGGCTAAGACTTCATTGTCATTCTATTACTAAATACATCTGTGCTGTTTATCTCTCACCTAACTCTACTATGTTAATTTTTTTTGACAACTTGAACTCTAAAGTGGAGCACATCTTGACCCACTCCCTTCGCTGAAATCTCCTTCTTGGGAGATTTCAATGTTCACTACCATCTTTGGCTTTTATCGTCTTTCACTGACCAGCCTGGTGAACAAGCCTACAACTTTGCTCTCCTCAGCGACCTAGAGCAGTTGGTTCAGGACCCTACACGTATTCTCGACCGCCTTGGAGACCGGCCCAACATACTAGACCTCTTCCTTACTTCTAAGCCTTCTGCTTACTCTGTCAAACTGTTCTCTTCGTTGGGCTCCTCCGATCACAACCTTATTTCCGTATCCTGTCCAATCACTCCTGTACATCCTCTGGACCCACCGAAGAGGCGATGCTTCTGGCATTTTGCTTCAGCTCGGTGGAACGACCTGAGGATGTACTTTTCCGATTTCCCGTGGAATGATTACTGCTTCCAGGAGAGAGACCCCTCTGTGTGTGCCTAGCGCATCACAGAGGTGATTGTCTCTGGAATGGAGGCATACATTCCACGTTTTTTCTCTACTCTTCATGCTTCCAAGATAGAGACCCCTCTTTGTGTGCCCAGCTCATTACAGAGGTGATTGTCTCTGGAATGGAGGCATATATTCCACGTACTTTCTCTACTCCTCATACTAAAAAGCCTTGGTTTAATCACGCTTGTTATCGTGCTGTCAAAGATAGAGAGGTAGCTCACAAAAGATACCAGAGCTTTCGCACTCCTGCTAACCATGATCTTTATATTTCAGCCCGGAATCGTGCCAAATCTATTCTTCGACTTACCAAAACATCTTTCATAAATAGAAAATGTCAAAACCTTACTTTTTCTAATTTTTCCCGTGACTTCTGGCACCCAGCCAAACATATCCTCCAATTTCACTTCTTCATCTTTCCCTCCTCTCCTTAACCCTGACGGCAGCACCGCCGTCTCAACTATCTCTAAGGCTGAACTCTTCTTTCAAACGTTCTGTAATAACTCCACTTTGGACGATTCTGGGCATATTCCTCCTACTCATCCCCTCTCTGACTCTGTTATGCCTGTTATTAAGATTCTTAAGAGTGATGGCCTCTACTCTCAGAAGGCTTATGGACCTGATGGAGTGCCTCTTATTGTACATAAAAATTGTGCTTCCGTGCTGACACCCTGCCTGGTCAAACTCTTCCGCCTCTGCCTGTCAACATCTATCTTTCCTTCCTGCTGGAAGTATGCCTTCATACAGCCTGTGCCTAAGAAGGGTGACCGTTCCAATCCCTCAAACTACCGTCCTATAGCTTTACTTTCTTGCCTATCTAAAGCTTTTGAATCAATCCTTAATCGGAAGATTCAAAAGCACCTATCCACTTCTGACCTTCTATCAGATCGCCAGTATGGGTTCCGCAAGGGGCGTTCTACTGGCGATCTTCTTGCTCTCTCAACTGACTCTTGGTCATCCTCTCTTAGCCGTTTCGGTGAAACTTTCTCAGTTGCGCTAGACATATCGAAAGCTTTCGATTGGGTCTGGCACAAGTCTTTGGTTTCTAAACTGCCCTCTTTCGGATTCTACCCCACTCTCTGTTCCTTTATATCCAGTTTCCTTTCCAGCCGTTTTATCTCTGCTGTGGTAGACGGTCACTGTTCTTTCCCTAAACTTATCAACAGTGGGGTTCCACAGGACTCTGTCCTATCGCCCACTCTCTTCCTGTTATTCATCAATGACCTTCTTTCCATAACAAGCTATCCTATCCACTCATACGCTGACGACTCCACTCTGCATTATTCAACTTCTTTCAACAGAAGACCCTCTCAACAGGAATTACAAGACTCCAGACTGGAGGCTGCAGAACGCTTAACCTCAGACCTTGCTATCTTTTCCGCCTGGGGTAAAAGGAACCTTGTGTCCTTCAATGCCTCAAAAACCCAGTTTATCCACCTATCAACTCGACACAATCTTCCAAAGACCTATCCCCTATTCTTCGACAACACCCAGCTGTCACCTTCTTCAACATTAAATATCTTCGGTCTATCCTTAACTCAAAATCTCAACTGGAAACTTCACATCTACACTCTTACTAAATCAGCTTCCTCGAGGTTGGGCGTTCTGTATCGTCTCAGCCAGTTCTTCTAACCCGCACATATGCTTTCCATGTTTAGGGGCCTTGTCCGCCCTCCTATGGAGTATGATTCTCACGTGTGGGGGGCTCCACTCACACAGCTCTTCTGGACAGAGTGGAGTCTAAGGCTCTTCGTCTCATCAGCTCTCCTCCTCTTACTGACAGCCTTCTACCTCTAAAGTTCCGCCGCCATGTTGCCTCTCTTTCTATCTTCTATCGCTATTTTCATGCTGACTGCTCCTCTGAACTTGCTAACTGCATGCCTCCCCCCTCCCGCGGCCCCGCTGCACACGACTTTCTACTCATGCTCATCCCTATACTGTCCAAACCCCTTATGCAAGAGTTAACCAGCATCTTCATTCTTTCATCCCCTTCACTGGTAAACTCTGGAACAGTCTTCCTTCGTCTGTATTTCCTCCTGCCTATGACTTGACCTCTTTCAAGAAGAGTGTATCAAGACACCTCTCCACCCGGAATTGACCTCTCTTTTGGCTACTCTTTACCTTCTACTTCTGTGGGAGCGGCGAGTTGCGGGCTTTTTTTGTACTTTTTTGTTGCCCTTGAGACAACGATGAGTCTCGCCAGGAAGACATACGGCGGATTGCCCTGACCCACGGTGATATGGATTCGCTTTAACACGAGTGTATTGTGGTTTCGATACCTGTGCAGAAGGACAAAGATCCGGATCATCAAGTCCCTTGTGCTCCCTGTCTTACTCTATGGTTGTGAGACATGTACACTAAATGGGGACGTGGACAGGTGGATTGATGCTCTTGGAAATAAATGTCTGCGCAGAATCTTGGGATATCGCTGGAATGGCTTTGTGTCCAACCGGCGACTACTCCGTGAGACTGATTCGACATATATTACCTGCATAGTCCGTCAACGCCAACTCCGGCTATACGGGCACGTGGAACGTTACCCTGAAGCTGATCCTGCTCATCGGGTTGTCTCAGTAAAAGACAATCCTCAGGTGGAGGAGGCCAAGGGGACGCCCACGGAGTTCGTGGCTTGAAAAAATCGATAGATCCGGATGGGAAGGGCTCGGGTTAGGAAGGGGACCTGCATGGAGACTCGCCCGGGAGGACCCCCGGACTTGGCGTCGTAGGGTGGGCGTATGCCCCAACTGATTGACTGATATATATATATATATATATATATATATATATATATATATATATATATATATATATATAAATATATATATATATATATATATATATATATATATATATATATATATATATATATATATATATATATATATATATATATATATATATATATATATATATATATATATATATATATATATTCTGTATCGTTCTGTATCGTCTCCGCCAGTTCTCCCCAGCACAGTTGCTATCCATATACATGGGCCTTGTCCGCCCTCGTATGGAGTATACATCTCACGTGTGGGGTGGCTCCACTCACACAGCTCTTTTGGGCAGAGTGGAGTCTAGGCTCTTCGTTTCATCAGCTCTCCTCCTCTTACTGGTAGTCTTCTACCTCTTAAATTGCACTGCCATGTTGCCTCTCTTTCCATCTTCTATCGATATTTTCACGCTGACTGCCTCTCTGAACTTGCTAACTGCATGCCTCTCCCCCTCCCGCGGCCTCGCCGCACGCGACTTGCTACTCATGCTCATCCCTTTACTGTCCAAAATCCCTTACGCACGGGTTAACCAGCATCTTCACTCTTTCATCCCTCACGCAGGTAAACTCTGGAACAATCTTCCTTCATCTCCGTAATGAACACCACTTAGTGTCGGGAATCGGACCCGAGCCTTCCGAGTAGAAGCCAGGCAGCATAACAAGTAGGCCAACGATGACCTAAAAGATCATCGCGCCAGAAGCCGCTTCTGCAGACTATACCTGACGCCCTCGCCCCGCACTGTGGACAGAAAATAAAGGTGACCCCTCCCACACTCGTGGCCCGTCGGAAACGCTTTTAATCAACCCCTTATGGCACATACGGTGTATGTAAACATTAGAGAAACTGCAATAACGCAGTGAAAATATCCGTAATGAACACCACTTAGTGCCGGGAATCGAACCCGAGCCTTCCGAGTAGAAGCCAGGCAGCATGCCAACCAGGTCACCGATGAGCTAAAAGATCACCCCGCCAGAAGCCGCTTCTGCGGACTATACCTGACCCCCTCGCCCCACACTGTGGACATAAGGTAAAGGTGACCCCGCCCAGACACGTGGCCCGTCGGAAACGCTTTTAATCAACCCTTTATGGCACATACGGTATTATTAAGCCATTTATGAATAACAGAATGTGTGATTACATAAAAACTAATATATATGAAACATGTGAACAGAATAATACTATAAAGTTAATATATATTGTGCGCTATAAAGTGTTTGTAGTACGTTGATATATGTGTCATTTTAATGAAATGATTATGTATAAATTAATTCCAGTATATGTTAAATTCTATTTAAGTTTAAAAGTACATGTATAAACTTTATAAACTTTTATCAAGTTCTGAAAAAAAGATGGGAATGATAACAGACTCGCATAATAGCAGCTGCCGCGGTAGACTTATATTGGGACTTATATTGGGACAAAAGTACACAACAAGTTATATATATATATATATATATATATATATATATATATATATATATATATATATATATATATATATATATATATATATATATATATATATATATATATATATATATATATATATATATATCAGTGGTGGGCACCGATCACTTTTTTGCTTTTCCGATCCCCGATCATCCGATCAGTTTTGGCAGCTGATCCGATTCCGGTCATCTGATCATTTTTAAGTACTGCTGTTCCGATCACCATTCCGATCATCCGATCATTAAAAACTTATAATAATTACTATTATTTTTTCAAATAATAATTACAATAAACACCTATTTTAGGCGTTCTTTAAGTAATAATTTCAAATAAGTAATAACTTAATTATTTGCTTATAAATATCTTTATTTTTCCACTTTCTTTTGGTATATAGGACATGGTAAAGAAAAAATATCTTAACTTCTTATTTTAGGCATTTATTTAAGTCTACTCTTTTTATTCAATTTCTGAAAGTATGAAAAAATAATTATTTTCGCTATTTTAAATTTTGTTTGAAGTTGATTTAGATTTTTGACAAACATTTTCAACTTTTTAATATTTTATCATCGATATCTAGGAAATATTTTTTTTATTATTCTATAAAAAACGAGCGATAGTGATCATTAATCTCCTATGCTTCCTGATTAAATAGCTTTCTGAATAAAATATATTGGTCCATAAATAAATTAGTTACAAGAAGAACATAAGCAATAAGGTTTTGATTTTAAGTGAGCCGGTTTTGTGTCATCTGCCATCCACGTATCCTTAGACATCCCATCCTGATCTGCGCATGCGCGGAACCCGATGTTAACAAACACAGTGTTGATATCGTAGTTTGTCCAGGCAAGATGGCGGCAAGACAGCATGGCAGCTTTTATGGAAAAATAGTCAAATTCAAGAATGACATGGACCCCATAATTCCCATTAAATGGAGAGAATCCGAGAAACATAACCATCAATCAGAAGAGTGTAGGTTATCTCATTTATCACATATACCGACATAAAAGGGGTGTAGGTTATCTCATTTATCACATTTACCGACATACAAGGGGTGTAGGTTATCTTATTTATCACATTTACCGACATACAAGGGGTGTAGGTTATCTCATTTATCACATATACCGACATACAAGGGGTGTAGGTTATCTTATTTATCACATTTACCGACATACAAGGGGTGTAGGTTATCTCATTTATCACATATACCGACATACAAGGGGTGTAGGTTATCTTATTTATCACATTTACCGACATAAAAGGGGTGTAGGCTATCTCACTTATATTTGACATATAAGGATTGTAGGTTATCTCATTTATCACATATACCGACATACAAGGGTGTAGGTTATCTCATTTATCACATATACTGACATACAAGGGGTGTAGGTTATCTCATTTTTCACATTTACTGACATACAAGGGTAGGCGGTGGCTGAGTGATTAGCGTGCGGGGCCAGCATTCATCACGGCATGGACAATGTCGATTAGAATTCCCATGCTACAACCTGGGATTTTTTAGTCACCGCCACTCGGCTTAAGACTACCCACAGGCTGTCCAGAAGACCACCTATCATCCCAGATTGTAGAAAAAACAGCACAAGCGAATCAAAATGAGTCCCAGGTGGCAGCATGATCCAAGCATAACTAGCGCCACTATAAAAATTGCCTGCGACATGACGGGCTTGGGCCGACCACCAGGCCCCTGAAGAAAGCCTACCGGCGCTATAAGCTGAGATGTAAACAAAAAAAAAGTTACCTCATTTATCACATTTACCGACATACAAGGGGTGTAGGGTACCTCATTTATCACATTTACCTACATACAAGGGGTGTAGGGTACCTCATTTATCACATTTACCGACATTCAATGGGTGTAGGGTATCTCATCAATCACATTTACCGAGATACAAGGGGTGCAGGTTATCTCATTTATCACATTTACCGACTTATAAGGGGTGTAGGTTATCTCATTTATCACATATACCGACATACAAGGGGTGCAGGTTATCTCATTTATCACATTTACCGACATACAAGGGGTGTAGGTTATCTCATTTATCACATACCTATACCGACATACAAGGGTGCCGGTTATCTTATTTATCACATTTACCGACATACAAGGGGAGCAGGTTATCTCATTTATCACATTTACCGACATACCTTATTTTCCTCGTTTACTGACATACAAAGGGTGCAGGTAAAATTTTTTATATTTCAAGTAGTTTTCAAATTCGAAACATACGTTAACATTTACTTTACAAAAAAAAAAAAAAAAAAAAAACGCAGGTGTGACATATCGCGATAGGCAGTCGACAAAGACACGGTCATCATCATATCTTGTCACTCCACCACTGGCACCACTGGAGGGATCTTTCGTTTGCTTCCAGGAGATCTTGGTTGGAGCAGCTTGGGCCCAACACGCAGCCTCGGAGAATATGTTCCATTGTTTGATTGGGCTCACCACAGGGGCAGGCTGCGCTAGCCGCCAGTCCCCACCTCTGAAGGTTGCCGTTTGTCTTGCCAACACCAGCCCTGGCACGGTTTAGGGTTACCCACTCTTTCCTGTTAAACGATGTTCCGTTCGGGAGGTTTTCAGATGGTGGGGGGAGTGGCCCATGTGGTGGAGTCCAACTAATCTCCATCCACTGCTCATGCCGATATTGAGTTGGTGTGCGTCCTTGTAGCCCTATAACAGTGGCGAAGCTCTTGCGTGAGACAAGCCTTCGCCGCATTTCTTGGTGACCATACAGTGGGTGTCGGTTGTCGGTCAATTGCTTGTCCCGCTCCTGCTTGGTGATGGCGTCACGTCTGATGGAGGGTGGCGCAATGCTTGCAAGGCTATATAGGGCCGGTAGTGGGGTCGACTTCAGGTTGCCTGTTATTATTCGGCAAGCCCGGTTTAATTCTGGGTCCACAGTTGTTGCATGGCAGGACCGTGCCCACACGGGGGCACAGTATTCCGCGGTGGAGTAGCACAGTGCCATGGCGGTTGTTTTTAGGGTTTGTGGGTCAGTTCCCCATGAAGAGTTTGCAAGTTTTTGTAATAGGTTGTTTCGGGTTGCGACTTTTTCTTTAAGTTTCCTTGTGTGCTCTTTAAAAGACAATGTCCTATCCAAAGTCACACCCAGATATACAGGATACTTGGTGTTTTCAAGTGTTTTGTTTTCCCAAGTGACCTTGAGGCTTCTTTCTGCTTGGCTGTTGTTAAGATGGAATGTGCAGACTTGGGTTTTTCCTGGGTTGGCATTTAGGAACCAACGTTTGTAGTAGGTTAATAGAGACTGCAGTGCATCTGTGAGGCTGGTTTCGATGGCATGGAAGGATTTTGCTTGCATCGCAATGCAAAGATCGTCTGCATAGATAAATCTGCGGATGTTCTGGAATTGCGGCTGGTCATTGGTGTAAATGTTGAATAACATTGGAGCCAACACCGATCCTTGTGGTAATCCGTTCCTTTGTAGCCTCCACCTGCTTTTTTTGCTGTTCATCTCTACAAAGAACCTCCGGTTGTTCAGGAGGGACTCTATCACCCGGACAACGGTTGAATTTTTCACTAATTTGGCTACCTTAAATAGGAGAGCCCTGTGATTCACCGTGTCATATGCCGCAGTGAGGTCAACGAAGACTGCTCCAGTTTTCAGTTGTTTTTCAAAGCCGTCTTCTATGTATTGTGTGAGGTTCAGGACCTGGCCGCAGCAGGAGCGGCCAGGTCTAAAACCTGCCTGGTCGTGGGACAGTTGGTCATCCACTGTGGGTAGAATTCGGATCATAATCAAGCGTTCATACAGCTTATACAGACAACATAGTAGAGAGATTGGTCTGTAGTTCTTAGGGGATGTTGGGTCTTTTTCCGGTTTTAAGAGAGCTACGACTTTGGCTTTTTTCCATGTTTTTGGTATCTTTAGAGTTGTTACACAGGTGTTCAGCAACTCAAGGAGCCATTGACGAGTTTTAGGTCCGAAATTATGTATCATTTCTGCTGTGATGCCGTCTAATCCAGATGCTTTGCTAAGTTTAATTGTTTTTATGCCTTCATCCAGTTCCTCTGTCGAAAATGGGAAGAATTGTTCTTCACTATTGTTCATATAGTCGGTCATTTCAACTTTCATGTTCTTTTTGTGTCCCCTTTCCTTATTTTTGGGTTTGTCATTCAATAGTAGTTGGTGTGCAACTTTGTCCGGGGTAACTGCAGCTACGCTTATGTTGGTATTCTTCTCGGTGTTTAGTTTCCGAATTGTTTTCCAGGCCCGTTTACTATTGTGAGTCATATCTATTCCGGTTATTAGTTCCTGCCATCTGTCCTTTTTTCCTGTGCTTATCAGGTCGAGCAGTGACTCGCCTAGTTCTATGGTGTTTTCAGAGAATGGATCGTCATTATATGCCTGTTGGTATTCCTGGTACAACATCTTACTTTGGCTGGTGAGACAAGGTATATACTGTTTTCTGTGCCCTCTTGGGATGTTCTTTGTTGCAACATTCCAGACAAGTTTTTGGAAATGTTCATAATCTCCAGGACATGGGTTAATGCTGGTTATTTCGGCCTCTAGGTCGGTTGTAAACTTTTCCCAATTTGCCTTTCGGAAATTAAATCTAGGTATTCGTTTGCTTTCGGTTGGTCTTAGAACAGGTCTGATCTCTATTGCCACTGGTCTATGTTGAGATCTTGGGATTGGTTTCAAGATGGATTTCTCAAAGTTGTTGAAGAGTTTGGATGAGGCAAAAGCTAAATC
>NC_066554.1:12961745-13009245 GCF_024679095.1 Eriocheir sinensis
AGGGAGTTGATTAAGACTTCAGCTTCCTTAAGGCGAATTATATTCGTAGCCTTTATGTACAAGAAAGCGACGGAGCGAGAGCGACTGTCGTTGTGTGTCAGTCGGACTCTCGTGAAGGAGTGGCGAGTTACAGGTTGGAAAATAATGGTTACAATTGGTCACGTATGTCAAGGTGACCTCCACGCACCATCGGAGTGCTAAGTATACAAAACTGAGACGGTAAACACTGACGGACGACATTCCTATAAGGTGGCGTGATCTATCTGTCGTGGGGTTTTTCCATTGACAATTGTATGCCTAATTCGTGGTGATATTAAATAATAATAATACATTGATATCCTACTATAACACTTGCCCTCAATATTTCTCTCCAATGTGACATCCCTCAATAACAAACTGGATGAAGTCATCACCACCATCCACACTACCAGTGTTGGCGTAGCAGCCATAACCGAATCCTGGCAAATAGCTCCTGAAACATGCAACATCACGGGTTATCAACTCTTTCACCGCCTCAGGACAGGTAAACGTGGTGGAGGATAGTGTTGTACTGCCGCTCTGACCTTCACCCCACCCTCCTCCCTGTGGACCCCCCAGAGGGTGTGGAAGCCCTGTGGGCGGGGCTCCCCCCCCCCTCCCACCCCCGCCTCGCTGCCTCAATCATCCTCTGCCTGGTCTACCACCCTCCTCGCACCGCCACGGCCAACCAGCTCATCACTCACATCATCGAGAACATGGATGACCTCCGATCAAGATTCCCCTCTGCAAAAGTGGTAATTTGTGGGGATTTTAATCAACTCAACACAAGTGAAATAGAAGAGCAGCTGAACCTCACTCAGGTAGTGGATTTTCCCACTCACGGGAAAAACACACTTGACCTCATCCTCACCGACCTCACCCAGCACTACCTCCCCCCTCAGCCACTCCCTCTGATGGGACGCAGCAACCACGCCTCCATTCTTTGGTCACCGGCGCCCGCCTTACACCTCACGTCCCGCACACACTGTTGCCAAGACCTACAAACTCGTGATGGACTCGGCACTGCGGCAGTTTGGTCAGTGGATCACGCGGTACCCCTGGACTGAGGTGCACACTGTTAAGGACGTTCACGACAAGTGGAATAAATACCAGCAAACCATTGTTACGTCACTAGTGTCGTAGCACTGGTGTGGTCAGGGGTCTTGGGAAAGTTACAAAAACAAAAAACAAAGACAAAACAAAATTGGGTTGGATAGGCCCCAAAACACCAGGTTCTTTTCCCCTTAACCGAACAACAAAAGGAAAATGAATAACTTAAAATAAAGGAAATGGTGAACGGAAACGCAAAATGAATACAAAGATAATATATTTACAAACAGTTAATATTTACATTAATTACTAAAAGAAATTAAAAACCCAAGATTGCCTTAGCAAACACTCCTTTAAAACATGAATCGAATACTACACAAAAACACAAACAATACTGAAAACACGTGGGCTGGGAGGCAGCACGTAACGGTAACAGAGGGCAACAGCATGATGAACACGAAAACACTTAAAAATGGCACACGAAAAGCACACACACAAAATAAAAACCTTACCTTAAACACTAACGACTCTCTCTCTCCCGTAAAAAAACACACACACGCATGCAGGCGTGGAAAAACTGCAGAAGGCGCTGCAGGGAAACAAAGGGGAGAGATAGGAGCCGGCCTCCCTTCTATCTCGACGTGAACAGACAAGGGAAGGCCGAGTGACTTCTTCTTCTTCTTCGGTGATTTACCCCCTAAAAAGGGGGAACGGGCCTTTGTCTAGCGACGGCCCGTCGCAGGGGGGAACCCGCCGCTGGCGTGCGGCGGGAAGCCTCCGCCGCCGCCACAGCCATGAGTAAGAGCCGGCGAGCAGCGACGGAGGCACGGGCTCTCTGGGCAGGCGCCCAGCAGAAACCCGTAGCTGACACGTGCGAGCAGCCGACTGGTCGACTTGACCACGGAGGGGTGGCCCTAAGCGAGGATGACCCCACGGGTCCACCTCGCCTCCGTAGAAGGGCCACCCGGCTGCTCGCCCGAGGAGTGCTGGCGTTCCACTGGCCGAGTGACCTCGGGTCACTCCTTATATTGGGGCGACGCCGCTTCGCCGCCCCGCGAGCGGGCTGCCAGACGTCGCTGGCGGTGCGGGACAAAAACTCCCCTACGACAACTCAAAATACAGTTTCAATACAATACATAAATATCCTAACCTAAAAATAAAAAAGGAAATATACATAATGTGTAACAATACTTAGAAACGGGCAGGATATACATAAATGGAAAGAACAGCCCGGTGGCAACATTGACCACAGGTCGTCACGCGGGGCGGTTGCTATGGCCCAGAACTAGGAGTGGCGGGTGGAACATTCCACAGACCCCCGGGTGGTCACTATGCAGCTCCCCAAAACCGGAAATATCCAGTTCATGCTGGGTCGGCGTGGGTGGACATACCACAGAAGAAAGGGTCACACAGCAGGTTAAATGGGTGACCCCACCGTGTCGGTAAAAGAGAAATAAAAAATGAAGGGCGGGAGGAGCCCGGCCGTAACACCATTACCACAGCACACCATCACTTCTACCCAGAAAAATCTCCGCGAACCCACCCATCAGATGCCCCTTGGATCACACCCAGGATTAAGCGCCTCATGCAGCAACGGAACACAGCATTCTTCACCAACCCATCCCTCTTCAAGCATCTCCAGAATAAAGTGATACGGGCAATCAAGGCGGCTAAATTAACATACTACCCCAACAAGATACACAAGCTCAAGCAAGAAAACATCAGCAGGTGATACTCAAAGACCCGAGACCTGTGTGGATTAAACAAAACCACCGCCTCCATCCCGGGTGTGGCCCACCTGCCCGCCCCGGAAGCAGCTGAGGTCATTAACACCCACTTCGCCGACATCTGCCAGTCCCTGCCCAGCCTAGACTCACCTCACTTTCCGCCTACCTACCCACACCTGCACCACTCCCTTTAGTTCATGAGCATGAGGTTGCCAGTACGCAATCAAGCTCAAATCAAGGCGCTCCACTACTCCAGCTGACCTCCCTACAAACTTTACCAAGAATTCTTCACTGAATTAGCCACTTCTCTCAGCTCCATCATCAACGCCTCTCTCCATCAAAGTCAGTGTCCCACAGACTGGAAGACAGCCTACGTTACCCCAGTCCCGAAAACAAGCTCACCTTAGTCCCTCAGCGACTACAGGCCCATCGCCATCACCCCGATCCCCAGCCTGCTCTGTGAAGGCTTCATCTTCAGATGGGCCTATACTCACCTCGCCCCCCCTCATGGACCAACATCAATTTGGGAACATCAAGTCCTCCACCACTCACTGCCTCATTGACCTCCTCAATTACGTCTACAGAAACTTCGAAAAACGCAAAACATCAGTGGCCCTCACCTTCGTAGACTTCCGGAAAGCCTTCGACTTCGTTCACCACACCACCGTCATCACCAAAGCCATCAGCCTCCAGCTTCACCCAAGCCTGGCGTCCTGGCTTTCTAACTTCCTCTCCCACTCCCACAGGAGTCAGGTCGTAAGGCATCAGGGAGCGACCTCGCCCTTGAAAGAGGACAAGTCATTGGCAGGAGAAAATACAGACGAAGGAAGGCAGTTCCATAGTTTACCAGTGTAAGGGATGAAAGAATGAAGATGCTAGTTAACTCTTGCATAAGGGGTTTGGACAGTATAGGGATGGGCTAGAGTGGACAGTCTAGTGCAGCGGGGCCGCGGGAGGAGGGGAGGCATGCAGTTAGCAAGTTCATTAGAGCAGTCAGCGTGAAAATATCGATAGAAGATAGAAAGAGAGGCAACATGGCGGCGGAATTTAAGAGGAAGAAGACTGTCAGTAAGAGGAGGAGAGCTGATGAGACGAAGAGCCTTACGGCCGTACCATTAGGCAGCCTCTAAACCTTCCTCTTCCTCTTCCCTAAACAGTGTCCCCCTTCTGCCGGATACTATAAGGTGATCTCGGCCCCTTCCTCCGCTAGAGCTTCTTCCGAGTTGGGTTGGTAGCCTCTGTAAACATCTCTACACGGAAATATTGATAATGGAAGCATTTTACATATATTAGTGTAATCATACATGTTTTCAATGTATAATCACGAATAAAATGGTTGATTGAAAGGCAAATATAGGTATAATTGGGAACATAGCGTGGGTGATAGGGTTGGCATCCCTGCGCGTCCCGTGTTTCCACCTCCACGCACACAAGGAATCCATCCACACGTGCCCGTCGCTATCACTTCTCTGCCCCTCGCTGCCATCCCGTCAACCAAGGAGCCATTAGAAAAGTGATCGAACCCCATCGGAGCTATAGGAAAAAGACTGTCTCCCTGAGTTGATCAAGAAGGCGTGTTGACACGGCAAGGGATAAAAATCATGATACATCCCTAAAGTCTTAAACAACATTTTAAATCATCTATTTAAAAAAAAACTCTTGCAGATTCATATTAGATCAAATACGTTTTATTATAATAATAATTTATTACTGTATTAATGAGAGAAATGCAGAATTGACGCATAAAATATGCGAAGGGGCTCACGAAGATGTACACACACTCAAAAAACTATCGTTACAGTGGGGTACGACGAATTTTACACTGAGCAACCTGGTAATCTCGGCAGGGTTGGTAAGAGTGCGATCACCACCACTACCTCAGCTCTGCTGGGGGGGGAGCAGGACAGGTCTCCCGTAAGGGAGGGATAGAGAGGAAGGGAGACGCGGAAATACCAGATATCACCATAATATTGTTGTGCTGGAAGCTTCCCCCGGCGTCCACGGGCATCTAGAAGGCTCCGGGAGGAACGAGCAGGGGGGCGGGGAACAAGGCGAGCCGTCCGTGCCCCGCGGGGCGCGGCCAGACGCCAGGCGGGAAGTGTTGCCAACTCGCATATATTTTTGCTAAATGTTCTTGTATGATCTAAAATATACTGTAACATTCTAGACTGTACTGTTCTGGATATATATATAGGAGAAGAGGGCGAGAGAGGCCCAGTCCCAGTCATAGTAAGCTAGTGGTAAGTGAAGAGTCAGAGTGAAGTGTACTACTAAGGAAGAATATTAAACTACAGAAGCTGTGCAAAGTGTTTACATATCTCCCTCCCACGGAGTCTCCTGACGGCGACACGGAACCCAAGTAACACGTCCGGCATAACACGTGTCAGGAGTGTAGCCATTTGTTTTTTCGCCATGGAGACTCGTTCCCAAGCTGCCCAGAGGGACGACATGTTGACTGAACTTTTGGAAGCCTTGAGACTACAGGGGGAGAAACAAGAAAGAGCACACCATGAACTCAAAGAACAACAAGAAAAAGCACACCAAGAACTCAAAGAACAACAAGAAAAAGCACACCAAGAACTCAAAGAACAACAAGAAAGAGCACAGCATCAACAAGAAGGAACACTCCAAGAACTCAAAGAACAACAAGAAAAAGCACACCAAGAACTCAAAGAACAACAAGAAAAAGCACACCAAGAACTCAAAGAACAACAAGAAAAAGCACACCAAGAACTCAAAGAACAACAAGAAAGAGCACAGCAACAACAAGAAAGAGCAGAGCAACAACAAGAAGGAACACTCCAAGAACTCAAAGAACAGCTAGAAGATCGCTTCACAGGATTACAGCTACAGCTTAAAGCAGTACAAGATGGAAGTGAATCAGTGCGAAGAGAAATGACTGATGTGACCACGAACTTGGGACAACGCCTGATAGAAGTGGAGAAAGAACACACAAATCTTCAACAAGAGATGGAGGTGGTACGGGAGACGACACACAAAGAAATATTAGAAGTGCAGGGAAAGGTGAACCGTACTGAACAGGCAGTTTGTGACGTAAGTGACAGAGTGAAGGCCCTTGAAGACTACATGGCTGGAAACGGACAGCCAGTGCCTGCAGGGGCTAGTTGTACCCAAGATGCTTCTCCTACGCAAGTCCGGGGTAGTTTGAGCCCTGTTTCGCCTGAGTTTATCCCCGCAAGAAGTTCCGCCAGCCCCATGAGTCTGCTGGGTTCGCCTGTTAGAAAGAAGCCTCAGGAGTTTGATGGCAAGGTCTCCTGGGAGGCTTACCGCGCTCAGTTTGAGCTGTTGGCAGCTCGGAACGGATGGGATGACCAAGAGTGCGTGGTACAGCTGGCCACTAGCCTGAAAGGGGCGGCGCTGGAGGTCCTTGCTCAGCTCGACAATGCGACAAAGGGCAGTTACAGCGGGCTGGCACAGGCGTTGGAGCAACGATATGGGACCAAGCACCAGAACGAGCTCTTCAGGGTTAGGTTCAGAACCCGCAACAGGAGGCGCGGCGAGTCTCTTCAGGAACTCGCTCAGGACCTTGAGAGCATGGCGCACAAGGCATACCCAGGTGCCACCCCTGACCTGCTGACGGTTTTGCTGCGTGATCGATTCATCGATGCCGTGGACAGCCCTCAGCTGAAGATACAAGTGAACCAAGCCAAGCCAACATCAATGCAGGAAGCTCTGGCACGTGCCATGGAGTTTGAGTCCTTTGTTAGGTCTAGCTTGTCAAGCTTCAGGGATGACTCGACTTCTGGCTTTAGGGCACGAATGGGCGCTGTCAGCGACAAAGACAGGTTCCAAGGAACGTGCTGGTACTGCGAGAAGGTTGGGCACAAGGAGAACGAATGCTATAAGAGGAAGGTGGCGCTAAGAAGAAGCCCAGGGAAGGACCCAAGTGCTGGACCTGTGGAGAAAAGGGGCACTGGAAGAATGAGTGTCGGAAAAATGTGCCCCCAACGAGGGACCACCACTCGGGAAACTAAGAAGGACTGGTTCACGGGGGCAACGACCAGTCTGTCCTGTACATGCCCCGAAGATATCAGTGTGCAAGAGAACCACCATGACAAGCTGCCAAGTGGAGGGCAAGGTTAACGGAGTGTTGTGGCCTGTGGTCGTCGACACGGGCTCGGAACGCACATTTGTGCGGCCTGACGTGGTGAGTCATCGTCGGCTTCCTAAGACGTCGCATCGACTGTGCGGAGTCACTGGACACTATGCAGAGCTCAGAGGCCCAGTGGACATGAAGTTTGAGCTCGGAGGAAAGGAAGAGTCCCTCTCTGTGTACGTGGCTGACATGGACGACCCCTGCATCCTAGGTATGGATTATCTTGTCTCCCACAGGTGCGAGCTGGACCTCCGCGCTAAGCAGCTGACTGTAGGAGGAAGGAGGGTGCCACTGACGACTGTGAACAAGGAAGACCTGCCAGTGACGGTCAAACGCACCACCATTATTCCTCCGAGGTCGGAGATGCTGTTACCCTGTCAAATTACGGGTGCCCCCCCGGCTAGCCTGTGTGTGGTAGAGAGTGGAAGTCGATGCCCGGTAGAAAACGGGGTGATTGTAGGCAGTGCTTTGGTAGACCCTGCTGCAGCGGAAGTGCCTGTCGTCGTGGCCAATGTCTCCTTCAGCCCAAAGAAAATAGAACAAGGGACCATGGTGGGGTTGTGCCAAGAGATCGACCAGGAACCGAGAACCTGTGTCTGCAGGAGAACCCTGACGAAGCCCCAAGAGGAGCTGCCCGACTACCTGCACGACCTGTTTGACAGGAATCCCAAGTGTCTAGAGGAGCCCCGAGTGGAACAGCTCAGGGAGCTTCTCGTGAGGAATACAGATGTGTTTTCCACAGGAGACCTGGACTTGGGGTGTACCGACCTGGTAGAGCACCACATCGACACAGGTAGCCACCGCCCAGTGAAGCAAGCTCCTCGAAGGATGGCACCAGCCCGTCGCAAGGAGATGGATGAGGTAATGGATGATCTCCGGCAACAGGGGTTAATCGAGCGGTTCAGCAGCCCGTGGGCGTCTGCTGTAGTGCTCGTCAGGAAAAAGGACGGTTCCCTCAGGTGCTGCGTGGACTACCGAGCCCTCAACGATCTCACCATCAAGGATTCATACCCACTCCCACGGATCGCCGACACGCTTGACGCTTTGGTGGGCTCCAAGTGGTTTTCAACACTGGATATGAAGTCTGGGTATCACCAAGTCAAAATGGCGGAGCAGGACAAAGAGAAAACAGCCTTCTCCTACGGTCAAGGCCTGTGGCAGTTTAAGGTTATGCCCTTTGGCCTCTGCAACGCGCCGGCCACGTTCGAGCGGTTGATGGAGAGGGTGCTGGAGGGACTTCACTGGAAGACGGCACTCATCTACCTCGACGACGTGATAGTCTTTGGCCAGACCTTCGAGCAGGAGATGGAAAGGCTATCAGAGGTTTTCGCCCGGTTTAGAGCTGCACACCTAAAGCTCAGCCCGAAGAAATGCTGCCTATTCCAAAGGGAGGTCCAATACTTGGGACACATCGTGAGCGAGGCTGGAGTACGCACTGATCCTGAGAAGGTGGCTGCGGTAAGGGACTGGCCGACACCCACCAACGTGAAGGAGCTGCGGAGCTTCCTCGGGTTGTGCTCATACTACCGCAGGCTTGTAAAAGGCTTCGCTACGATTGCTGCACCACTGCACCTCCTGACGAAGAAGGGGCGCAAGTTTGAGTGGACAGCGGAAACTCAGGTTGCGTTTGAGAAGCTCAAGGAGGCCCTCATCAGCTCGCCCGTACTCACCTACCCAGACCCCCCTAAGCCTTTTATACTGGATTGTGATGCCAGTGATGAGGGGATTGGTGGAGTGCTGTCCCAGGCATGTGCCGACATGGAACGGGTTGTGGCCTACTTCAGCAAGAAGCTCACCCCAGCCGAGAAAAACTATTGCGTGACCCGGAAAGAACTCCTGGCAGTAGTCAAGAGCCTTGACTTTTTCCATGCTTAACTGTACGGTGCAACTTTCACCATCCGCATGGATCACGCTGCATTACGGTGGCTGAAATCACTGAAAAACCCTGAGGGCCAGCTTGCTCGCTGGATAGGTAAACTAGAGCAGCATCACTACACTATTTTGCACCGATCTGGGCTAACACACGGTAACGCGGACAGCTTGAGCCGGCGCCCCTGCCTACCTGAGTGTCAACATTGCCTCCAGAGGGAAAGCGTCCAGAATATGTGCCGCCGCACTATTGTGGAACAGACAGCGGAGGTGCCATGGGAAGACTTGGAAAAACTGCAGAAGGAGGACCGAGATCTGAGACCAATTATGGAGTGGCTGAGTCAATCGTCAACGCGACCTGGGTGGGAAGTAATCTCGAGAGAAAGCCCTACCACCAAGAATTACTGGACTCCGTGGGACACTCTTCGGATGGACAACGGGGTGTTGCAGCAACGCTGGGTCTCTCATGATGGTCTTGACCACTACTGGTCCACGGTGCTACCTATGAAGTCACGGGAAGGCGTCTTGAAAGAAATGCACGACAGCATCACCAGCGGACACCTTGGGGTAAAGAAGACACTGAGTCGCCTGCGCCAAAGGTTCTACTGGGTTGGCATGAGGAAGGACGTGGAAGAATGGTGTCACGCGTGTGAGGTGTGTTGTGCAAAGAAGGGCCCCAAGAAGCGCCACCGTGCCCCATTGCAACTATACCAGGTTGGAGCCCCCATGGAACGGGTGGCAGTGGATATAGCAGGACCCTTGCCTTAGACGACGAACGGAAATAGGTACATCTGCGTCACAACGGATTACTTCACCAAGTGGCCGGAAGCCTACGCCATCCCTGACCAGGAAGCCACTACCATCGCTAAGGTATTGGTGGAGGAGTTCTTCTGTCGCTTCGGTGTGCCTAACGAGCTCCATTCCGACCAGGGAAAGAATTTTGAGTCAACAGTCCTTGCTGAGTGCTGCAAGCTCCTGGGTATCAAGAAGACCCGGACCACCCCTCTGCATCCACAGTCAGATGGAATGGTGGAGAGGTTTAATTGGACGTTGGGCCAGGAGTTTGCCAAGCAGTGCAACAATGATCAGTCTTCATGGGATCAGAAGCTGCCTGCGCTCCTCATGGCCTACAGGTCTGCCGCCCACGAGACTACGGGGTATTCACCGGCAAAGCTGATGTTTGGACGTGAGCTGCGATTGCCGGTGGATCTACTGACAGGAAGGCCTCCTGGGGAAACCCTTCCAAGGGACGCCTCCAGTTTTGCCCGTCAACTAGAGGAACGGCTGGAAGAGGTGCACCATCAAGTCCGTGGTGCCTTGAAGTTCTCCGGGGAGGCCATGAAGCGCGGTTACAATATGAGGGCAAGCCACGTTGACTTCAAGGAAGGAGACTAAGTCTGGCTTTACAACCCGCAGAGGAAGAAAGGACAGTCTCCGAAGTTACAGAGCCCCTGGGAAGGCCCTTATACTGTGCTAGAACGCCTCTCCGACGTGACTTACCGAATCCGGAGAACGGAAAGGACCAAGCCGAAAGTTGTCCACGTCAACCGGCTATGGAGGTACCACGGTCCGGGAAACTACACCTGGAACAACTACAGACACCCAGCAGCCGACGAAAACGCAAGGGACGTCCAAGACCGAGAGGAGGTCGACGACGACATAGGCCTTCTGGACCTTTCAGCCGAGGGAGATAACCTCCCGGCTTCGGCAGATGTTCCAGGGACACCCCAAGAAGCGGACGACGACGAGGCGCACCAGGAGACAGACGCGCAGGAGGCACCGAGCAGAAGACAGAGACAACGCAGGCGTCCACAGCGATACGACGATTATTATGTTTTTGATTAATTTTCTTATGTTTGTATATAGTTAAGTGTGTGATCGGGACGATCACAATTAAGAGGGGGGGGGGTAGTGTTGTGCTGGAAGCTTCCCCCGGCGTCCATGGGCATCTAGAAGGCTCCGGGAGGAACAAGGCGAGCCGTCCGCGCCCCGCGTGGCGCGGCCAGACGCCAGGCGGGAAGTGTTGCCAACTCGCATATATTTTTGCTACATGTTCTTGTATGATCTAAAATATACTGTAACATTCTAGACTGTACTGTTCTGGATATATATATATATATATATATATATATATATATATATATATATATATATATATATATATATATATATATATATATATATATATATATATATATATATATATAGGAGAAGAGGGCGAGAGAGGCCCAGTCCCAGTCATAGTAAGCTAGTGGTAAGTGAAGAGTCAGAGTGAAGTGTACTACTAAGGAAGAATATTAAACTACAGAAGCTGTGCAAAGTGTTTACATATCTCCCTCCCACGGAGTCTCCTGACGGCGACACGGAACCCAAGTAACACGTCCGGCATAACAATATTAACAGAGTGATTTGAGTGCCACTTGTTTAAGCTTTATATTCACAAATTATTAAACAATAATGTTCATATGATATACATAAACGCGGTGGGTAGAGGTATTCTTCCATGTCAAAGACAAACACAACCATCAACGCATGTCAGATATAGCTCAGTTCATAATGTGCCATCCTGGAGGTAATGCTTCCACTGAACGTGTCTTTTCTCTCGTTCATATGAACAAGTTGTTGCCATCTGAAAAAAAAAGGTTATTTCAATCCACTCCTGGGCTACCCTTCTCTCTTGTGCTGCCTCATTGCCTAATAAAAAGTAGGAACTTTGCGCGCTTTTTAAGTTGACGAATAAGGAATTCGGCGCGGGCGTTTTGAATTGCAGAAATTAGCCTTCTCTGGAGAAGAGTAATTTATTAAATAGCTTGCATGCAGGAGTTAATTTGTCTAACATGTTGTTATAATGACTCGCCGATGATTATTATCTAGAGAATTAATCGTATTGGGTGCATTCCATGATTGTTTCGAGACAAGCGAATACCGTGATTCGAGTAGTGCATGCAAAACTAATGAAACCAATGCCAACGTTATCTTATTTTTGGGTGATAAGTCAAGTTTATAATCCACTATAAATCTATCATAAGGGTTAGTTAAGTTTTACGTAACCTCTTAGGCTCAGTGAAGCCGTATGTGGCGATCAGTCAGTGCACCATGGGATTCACTCTGATATCCGAATCCTGAGTGACTCATCACCGCAAGGTGTTTATCATATTGTTTCCTAAATGGACGAAATTTTAACTCTTCACTTGTGTGTGAGGTGTTAAAGCATAATTTCATCACCCCAAACACTACAGTATTATAGCTACATAGAACACAGATCAATTCACTTACTTCGACTAAGACTCCACCTGTGTGTTTCATGAAGCGTTGCTGTGCCAGCTCAAATTCTACTGCTTCATTTACGAGTCCCGCTCACTTGGTTCAGGCAAGTGAACCCACACCCAACACACTCAGTGATACCAACATGAGCAGCCTGTTCTCAATGGCTTCGTCCTTGGTGTCAGTTTATATCGTGCTGAATATGTAACGATAGTTTTTTGAGTGTGTGTATCTATATCTCGCCCCCTTGCCAGATTCCAACAATTTCGCCTTTCAACACCTTTCCTTCGCTTACGGAGAGGGCCCTTCGAAGATTATGGTATGATAAAATGGCCGAAAAGCTTCTACAGTCGAGGAGGCTCTGGGTGCTTCTCTTTGAGTGTTGCTGACGAGTGATTAGCGTCCATACGATTCGCTTGACCTGCGTCCATTTGGTTCGCTTTCGTCTCTGGAGGCGCAGTTCTCTATCCCCTCCCGGACCGGCGTTCTCTCTCTCCGTGTTACGTGTTACAGCTATATATATTTGCGGCAGCCTACGAAACAGATAATTCATTGGGCCGAGTACTTTGATTTACAAAGATATTAAGACCACACAGACACTATGGTCCAGACTGAGTGGTGTGTCCTTAAACTTGAACAAGTTGAAGGCAGGAGCTGGAGGTTAGTAGCAGGGGCCTTCAACTTAATTCTCTGAATTTGCGGACATGTTCAAGCCCTTCCTGAAGTTTTTCGGCCGTCAGGAGACACAACTTCCTGCAATGTCCCCTTTCTGCCCGTCCCTGATCCTACCGAGGAGGACTTAGAGCGTCCGCCGACGCCGCTCTAGGAGTCCATACCTATCGGCGCCCTACTGCAAAGGCGAAGGAGTGATGGAGTCCTCTTCCTTTCGCGTTCCTCTTCCTGTCACCCCCAGGACGCGGCCAGCACAACGTCATAGGATCGCTTCAGGACGGTAGCTTCGGATCTCGTCCAGCCTTAGAGGTGAAGCGGACCAAGGACGCGTCGGGTAGAGAAACTATACTGAATATTACCCACACCCCGTTGGTTCTCGTCCTTGAAGCTCTCTCTCACTAGATGCCACCATCGATGGGTTATCTGCTTTTTACAGAGCTTCCCCAGCCCTCTCTTGTTTCAACTCCAGTCAAGATACGGCGAATGACGTTCGGGGACGTCAATTTCTGCGCAAACACCTCTTAATTTAGAGGTAAGCTTTTTCCTTCATGCCCCAAAAACGAGAAATCATGACCTTCCAATTCAGGCTTCGGTCGGACGAGAGGAAGCTTTCAAGAAGGATTTTCTCAGACGACAGAAAGCGACTCGTTCACTCTTTCTGTGTCTTGTCTCTTTCTTATTCTTTCTTATCCTAGCTTTAAGCCATCAACACCTGTCGTCCGCTACCCTTTCTGAGGCTCTGGCGACTACAGCGAAAGGGTTAGTAAATTTAATTCATACATCACTTTGACAACATCACTGGTTGTCAGCACTCGATCCGCAGGACACTTTTTGGCACAGTCCCAGCTACCCTCGTTCCATTAGTTACTCGCTGTCCAGGCTGGAGAGGTAACTTTCAGTTTACCAGGTTTCCACAGGGGCTCGAGGTTAGTCATGGTAATGCATGGATTTGCGAAAAAGCTTCGTCTAAAACTCTTTAGTGCTTCAGTTTCCCTTACCATTTCTCGCAGACAATGGGAATCCCTGCTGAGCTTCTTCAATTCCGGGTTTCTCCTTGCTTTCTTTAAGAGTACTCCGCCTGGAGGGTAAGGATATCTGCTTCGACATCTATAACATGACGATGGTCCACTGCCGCGCCAAGCATGACACCTCCTGTTCAGGAAGTATGCTGTCACTGTCGGAACAAAATTTTGCCCTGACGTCATCACGTCGCATTTCAATGTCAAACAAACAGCTGCCGAGGGAAAACAACGAGTGGGCAGATGCTATCTCCCGCTTCAAGAGGTCCTCAGTGGAATGGACCTTAAATTAAGAGCACTTCGAGAAACTATGCATTAGGTGGGGGACACCGCAGACCGATCTCTTTGCCTGCAACACATCGGCCAGGCTTCCCAAGTTCCTCGTCAGAGGAGTTCGGAAAATGGGGGGCAGTCCGGACGCTTTCACCGAACAAGGGAACATGTGGGACCTAATTTATCCGTCCCCTCCCCCATGCGTCAGTATTAAATGGAAAGTGTTACATAGTTCGAAATCCTTCAGGGGTGGGGTAGCAGTTATTGATAGGGTCGTGGTGGCCAGTACAACCATGGTTCGCGAAACTTAACCAATGGTGTCCTTCCCCTTCCCCGCCAGAAGCTCATGCTCTCGAGGGGATTCGCCCCGCCAGGCCCTTTTCCACGCTAGCACTTCACGCATGGAGTTTTTCAAGCTTGTCTAGCACGCCTCGTTCCCTCAAGGGCCGTATAGGACATGCTCTCCGCTTTTCATCCTTTCTCTTCTCATTAGACATTACGAATCTCTTTGGAAGGGTTTCTGATCCTTCGTGAGGGTATGACATACAGAAAGAATCACTGAGGCCACAGTCTTGGAATTTTTTTCTTTTCTTTCCCTCATTAAGGTAAAACGTCATCTACAATTGCAACTCACCTTGCCGCCCTGGCTGACCCCCTTAAGGATGGCTGGGGACTTGTCCTAGACCCTCGCTCAGTTCAGCTTCTTAAGCGTGGCCCTTTCATCAAAATCCTTCCCCTAGAAGAGACACCACCGTTTGGTCCCTAGAAAAGATTATAACGTCCCTACCTTCCACCATGTACCAGGACGAACCTTCAGTAATGGACCTTTTGAAAGCGCACCCTATCCCTCGTAGCAATCACTTCTGGTTTCAGTTCCTCGCAGCTCAGGGCACTCAGATGTTCCCCGGGTACACTGCATCCACGGCAGATGGTTCTGCAGTTTCCTTAGCTCCGTCTCCTAAGCCGAAAGCTAAAACTGAGCGCCTCGTTCACCGTCCCCAAACCAGTGGTCTTACAGCTTGGTACCTCTGCCCTGTGTCGGCCTTGGCATCCTCTACGGCTCGCGATCAGCATCACTTCTTCTTTGACCCCGCATCTGACCTACCTTTGTCCACCAGGACTGCAGACCTTCTGAGGATAGTAACTGCAGAAGGATATCCGGGCCACGCACCCCGGACTCACGATGTCCAGGGTGCCGCTGCATCCCTGGCCTTCGCTCGGACCCATTCTCTGTACCTAGTCAAGGAGAGCGGGCAGTAGAGCACGGCTTCCTGTTGTATGGCCCACTATCTCTACCTCTCCGCGGACGACAACCCCTGCGTTGCACTGGGACTTCCTCCGTCAAGGGAGATACACCAGGAAGACGTTTTGACATTACGTCAGCCGGGAAAGTAGGTGGAGGGGGCAAGCTGCACTCCAACCTCTTTCCTCTCTGTTTAGATTTTTCTTTTCTTTTCATGGGCCTTAAAAGGAATACTTGTGCTGGAAGTATGCTCCCTTATCAGTCGTGGTATCTTTGCTATTTTGATTACATTTTGTCTTAAATGAATTGGCCCAGTGCTCCTTTGGATTTGTTGTGCTGGTTTTCCCCCTCTCGGCACGGAGATGATTCCTTAAAATTGTACACTATGGTAAGTTCGGGTGACTCAGGCCGTGTCTACGCATACCGACTTGGGACGCAAAAGTAGACTCAGGTTTGTGGCACTTCGATGGAGTCGCCTTCTCCCCTGCTCCCAGTGGGAGTTATATATCGTGCACTAGTCATGGAGGGTTCCCAAAATGACGGTTATGATCTCTGAAAAAAACCTATTTTTGGGAACCCGGAATGACTAGTGCACTTTCTATCCCTCCCCACAGAAGATTCCTCCAGCCTCCGTCGAAGCGCCTTGAAAGAATGGAGTATGGGGCTTGTGACACCTCTCTCTACCTGTGTCCAGGAGACGCTACCAGCACCTTGTTTGATTGCTTCACTCGACTGTTTCACACGTTATCATTTATTGTTTTCTAGTGCAGCCTAGACTCATTATAGTCTAGAAGTTGGAATATTTGCCGTTTTTCTCTAAGCTTTATCGTGAGAGCGAGTATCCCTCTCACATTATAGCTATCGTGCACAAGTCATTCTGGGTTCATAAAAATAGGTTTTCAGAGATTAAAACCGTCAATTGAGTGGCCAGGCGAACGGGTCAATTTCGAAACACTGAACCTCTTTCAAGTGTTTAATTCGTAGGCAGGATGAAATACAGACAAAAGAAGGCCGTTCCAGAGATTATCCTTTGAATGAAAGAATAAATAAAAAGATAGTATAAAGGTGAGCTAGAGTAGAAAATTGTGTGTACCGGGGCCGAGAGAGGGGTGGGAGCATGCAGTTAGTAAGTCCACAAGAGCAGTCAGCGTAAATATATCGACGGAAGATATCATGAGAGGGAACACTGAAGCAGATTTTTAGAGGGAAAATACTGTCAGTAGGAGAAAAAAAAGTTAGTGAGACGAAAATCCTTTGGTCTGTCCACAAGGGTTGTATGTGTGGAGATGCATATTTTTGGAAATTCATACTGCATTCCAGGGCGGACAAGTCCTGGTATATAGATAGCGTCTGGGAAGGGGGAAACGCCTTGTGGAGACGATACAAAATGCCTAACCTCCAGAATGTTGGATTAACAAAGTAAGAGACATGAAATTTCCAGCTGACATTTTGAGTTAAGAACCAACCAGGTATGTAGTGTAGACAAAGGGGACAGCTGTGTGCCATCGAAGAAGGGATATACTTTTGAAGGTTTGTGTCAAGGTGTCAGGTGAAGAAGTTTTTGAGGCACTGAAAGACACAAAGTTCTTTCTTCCCCATTTATAAATAATAACTAGGTCATTGATTAAGCGATTTGTTGTGTCCAGACTCGAGTCCCGTAATTCCTGCTGAGCTGGTCTTTTATTGAAGGATGATGGGTAATGTAGAGTTGAGCCATGGAGTGGAGAGTGCAGTTTGTTTTGGAAACAATATCTAAAAAAAAAAGAGAAAGGGAGACACAACAGAGCCCTGCAGAACGCCACTGTTGATAGCTTTAGGGGTAGAGTAGTGGAACAGATCGGTCTGAAAGGAAATTAGAGATAAAAGCATAAATAGAAGGATAGTAAAATGCGTTAAAAGGTACTTTATAAAGCAAAGAATTGTGTCTATGGCAACAACAAACGTTTCATCGAAAGAGCTAAGAGATGATGACTAAAAATCAGTAACGAAAGCAAGAATATTACAAGTAGAATGCCCGGTAGAGTACGTAGTGGTGATGAGAGAGGAGAGGATGATAAAATGCAGCCACTTTCCTTTTGATGATTGTTTCAAAAGATCTAGAAATAAGAGAAAGCAAAACCATAAGGCTGTAGTTTAAAACATTAAACTAGTTATTCCTCTTAGACACATATCCTATCTAGCCGTACTTCCAGCAGGAAGGAGATAGAGTTAGAGACGAAAACGTTTGAATAGGCAGGTTGCCAGCACGGAAGTACAGCTTTTAAGAATAATAGGAGGCACTGCATCTGGTTAGTAAACCTTATGACGACTCTAGTCAGGAAGGGCAGAGAAAATACTGCCCGAGCTGTTGTCAAACCTCTTCCTTACTAACAAGGCTATTCCGTGTTATTTACATGCAATGAATTAACAACATTCCTTATGTATAGGCACTTGCAGAGCCAAATGGCTTTTTATGTAACTGCAATGAGATGAATTATATAGGTATTTGAAAGGCCACAGATCGTTAGAGTATGATCTAACTATACCGTTTGATATACAAGCTTATCTTTTCTGTGCTTGTATGGTATAATATCGATGCAAATCGGCATATTTGCGGTTTATATAAGAGGGCTTGAGGGTACTTTGCATACATAAACGTTCAAATATATCACTGAAAAAAAGGTGATCTTTCACACAATCAGGAACTGACTGCGCAGGTGCCACATTGACGTTCGCCAGTGGACAGATGGAATGAAACAGACTATAACTATTCTTATCTGCTTATACTGAACATATAGTAATGTACTTGCTCTGCTGCTGCGAGTTGGAATGAACTGATCTCGTTTGATGCCACGCAGCCATTTGTCGGACAACTCCTTGTCTTGGGGACAGGAAAAGACGCTCACTTTTGGTCCTGTTTTGTAGTTTCCCTTTCAGTGGGGAACAGAGCATATATATGACATTACTGTCTTGGTAAGAGGCACATATTACGTTGATGTTAACAAGTTTTTTCATGTGTTTGTCAACAGTAATTCACAAAACCCAGAGCATGATCCCTCCCGACCGCAGCTGACCCGACACTACCTTGGGTCAGATAGCTCTACCTGTGCTACGTCACTCCTCACTCACCTCCCCAGTGAAGATGCCTCCCTCTAGATGGCCTTGGATGAACACACACAGATGGGCGTTTGATTTGAAGCAGTAATCATTCAAGGAGAGTCCGAAAAGTACATTACACCACTGAGCTGAAGTACAGAATCAGAAACTAGTGGAAGGACAGTTTGTTCTGGAAAGATCATTAATGAATAAGAGAGAGAGAGAGAGAGAGAGAGAGAGAGAGAGAGAGAGAGAGAGAGAGAGAGAGAGAGAGAGAGAGAGAGAGAGAGAGAGAGAGAGAGAGAGAGAGAGAGAGAGAGAGAGAGAGAGAGAGAGAGAGAGAGAGAGAGAGAGAGAGAGAGAGAGAGAGAGAGAGAGAGAGAGAGAGAGGACAGAGCTCCGCGGGAAATCACTATTGATAAGATTTAGGTCTTTAGGAGAAGAACAGTGGCTGTCTACCACAGTACTGATAGATCGGCCGAGAAGGAAACTGAAGATAAAAGTACAGAGATAGGGATATAATCCGAAGGATGGTAGTTTAGAAAGCAAAGATTTGTGCCAGACTTGCCATAAGCTTTCGAGACGTCTCAGGCAACAGCAAAAGTTTCATCGAAACGACTAAGAGAGAATGACCAAGAGTTAGTTATGAAAGCAAGAACACCAATAGAGCGCCCCTTGCGGAACCCATTCTGACGATCAGAAAAAAATGGGTATTCATATAAACACTAGATATAAAAAGAAAGAGCTTATAGTATTTTAAAATTGAGTCCTTTGTAAGACAATTCTACTCAAGAACATTTATTTTTATTTGATGCACCCGTCCACTGAAAAGCTGCATAAAAAAGTAGCCCGTGCGGGCTAATCCTCCGATTTGCGGATATTCACCTTTGAACATCCCGTTTAGGCTCTTTTGCCCGTTTAGGTGTAATATTTTCCTTATTATTATTTTTTATTTATTTAACAGTTTTCTTTGATTGTAAGTACTTTTCAAAAACAACTTTGAGTATTATGTCATATAAGTAAGTTTTCCTTATAAACTATAAGGAATGTATGATTAACTAAAAGGTTGTTTTGCAGGCAAATGAGAAAAGTATGTTATTTTCATAATTTGTTATTACATAAACAAACAGCTGGTACGGTTTGCTGGTGGAATTGAGGAAAGTATTTATATGTGTCTAATAGACAAAGGGTGACCTGGCATGTAGCATATCCCCCTGGACAATTGGATATCTCCCTTCTTATTCCAGTTCCTGCAGGAGTACCTCATCGGGACGTAGTGAGGCATGTGGTGCACGGTGGTGTTATGCCACTCAGCGGGAGTTGGGATAGATACCCTCTGTCCCCGTTTCAGTAGGGAGATATATGGAACGGGGAGCTCCTGGTGGGCCTGTAGACTGCCTTGGTACCTTCACTGAAATCAATGAGCCACTTGAATTAAATCTCTAAGTCCCTTTAATTAAATGTTTGAGTCCCTTCAAATATCTCTTATTTAATGACCGAATCCCTTGAATGAAATGCTTTGAGTCCCTTTAGTTAAGGTGGAGGTTCTTTTGCTCGACTGCTGTTCTCAGTTTTCCGGTCCTACTAACCCAAGTTATTATAATAGGCCAATCATTTTTTAACCTCAAGTGCGTGGCTGCTTGATGCTTGTCCACGTTAAAACGATCAGATTAGCTGCAGTAGTTTTTGCGTAAAAAAAAAAATCATATTTAGGCGAATGCGATACATTTTTGGAATGGTGAAATGAAAAAAAAAAAATATGTAGAGTACGGTAATACCCTTTTAACAACAAATAATATACATGCTTAAGGTATACTAAAGCGAATTCATATAAACCTAGCTGAAAAGACTGATTTATGGTAAACTATAGAAAATAGTCATATTTTCGTTCGCTAAAATTCATGACATAAAAATCGGTCATAGACATGTTTGGTGGAAATAAGGTCTGGCAATGCACTTTTTTTGTAGATACCCAATTCAGAAACATTTTGCAAAAAGAGATTTCAAATTCACAAAAAAACAACAACAACCGCAAAAGCATTTCACACTGCGGAAAAAGCAGACTCGAAATAAATGCAGGTTTGTTATTGTGCACTACACTGCACCATACAGATCAAACAGTAAAGCATAATTTACAAATATGTACTCACGTGAACCTTTGGCTAGTCAAGAGAGGTCAGTACTGTGAGGCCAGGTCAAGCTCACGTCACTCAAGGTCACGTTTAGGTCACCAGTGTGGCCTGGCTGCCCCTGCCATGTCAAGGTTCCGAAAATCACTGGGAGCAGGTCGAATAATCAAATATATAGTTAAAATCGCATATTATTTATCACATATACCATATAAACATGAATATAATTAGGGTTACGTAAACTGGCAAAAGATCCTATGCGGGTTGAGCGTGGTTACTCGCCTCTCTGGAATAGAGCTCGAATGAGATACACATCAAATATCACCCACCAAATCACCTATTTCCATCAATCTCACGCCTGTTTTACTCATATCAGCATTTAGTGCAACTATTTAGCTATGTCATTCTAGGTTTTGGTAAACTTACCTTCATTGTGTTGGGTGTGAGAGGGGCGAGAATAGGAGTAGCTTGACGGAGATCTCACCACTTTCGACATTCGGCTCAAAATGGCGCTGCATCTTCCTTCCACCCTAGCTGCCGGGTGGGCTAAAGAACTGTGATTTGTTGGAGTGTATGACGAAAGATGATTCTATTGGCCGAGACCAACGGACATCGTCTACGTCATCAATGAGTTGCAGAATATTGTTGCAAAAACACGTGTTTATGTATCCCGCACAATTTACTTGCCTGACTAACGGTTAAGAACGCTCATGTTCTGGAATGTTATGAAAGGTGTAGAAAATCAAGAAAGTAAAGCTATAGAACGGCTGGAGTAGGTAGGAAGACACCTACCGAACGGGCGCAAGCCACTCCCGGTGAGGTATATATGGGAGGTGAGAAGGGAGCTGAAGCCCTCCAAAGACCCTTCCCATGTCCTCACTAACCGTTTCCCTATTGTCTCACCAACACCGGAGAGTAGTTCAGCATGCTCTCTAAAGACAGAACCTCTCTTTATCCACACCACACTACATTCACACAACATATACACCTTTTCCCAAAATTAAAATTTCAAAATGGCGCACATACACCAAGCCTCGGAGTCCCCGACTGGGGGGGGGACCACAAATTCCCCCAGGGAGGACTCCCCTTCTGGCTGCCGACCCGAGAGGTGTCTTGATAACTCCTCGAACCTCTTTCTTCTCAATTTCTGCAACATTCGCGGTCTTCGCTCTAATTTTCATTCTGTGGAACATCATCTCTCCTCCTCTAAACCTCACCTTCTCTTCCTTACCGAAACACAGGTTTCTGAGGCTACTGACAGCAATCTCTACTCTGTTCCCTCCTACTATCTCTATCCTAAATTTCAATCCAAAGCTGGATGTTGCGCCTACGTGCGCAACGACATCACTTGCTCTCGTGCCCACGACCTTGACTCTTCTGAATTTTCCACCATCTGGTTAAGACTTCACTGTCATTCTATTACTAAATACATCTGTGCTGTTTATCTCTCACCTAACTCTACCAACTATGTAAAATTCTTTGACTATTTGAATTCTAAAGTGGAGCACATCTTGACCCACTCTCCCTTTGCTGAAATCTCCATCCTAGGAGATTTCAATGTTCACCACCAGCTTTGGCTTTCATCCTCTTTCACTGACCATCCTGGTGAACAAGCCTACAACTTTGCTATCCTCAACGACCTAGAGCAGTTGGTCCAGCACCCTACACGTATTCCCGACCGTCTTGGAGATTGGCCCAACATTCTAGACCTCTTCCTTACCTCAAACCCTTCTGCTTATTCTGTCAAACTGTTCTCTCCGTTGGGCTCCTCCGATCACAATCTTATTTCTGCATCCTGTCCTATCGCTCCTGTACACCCTCTGGACCCACCGAAGAGGCGATGCTTCTGGCATTTTGCTTCAGCTCGGTGGGACGACCTGAGGATGTACTTTTCCGATTTCCCGTGGAATGATTATTGCTTCCAGGATAGAGACCTCTCTGTGTGTGCTCAGCGCATCACAGAGGTGATTGTCTCTGGAATGGAGGCATACATTCCTCGTTCTTTCTCTACTCCTCACGCAAAAAAGCCTTGGTTTAATCACGCTTGTTCTCGTGCTGTCAATGATAGAGAGGTAGCTCACAAAAGGTACCAGAGCCTTCAAACTAATGCTAATTATGAACTTTACATTTCTGCCCGAAATCGTGCCAAATCTATTCTCCGACTAACCAAAAATTCTTTCATTAATAGAAAATGTCAAAACCTTGCTTTCTCTAACTCTTCCCGTGACTTCTGGCATCTAGCCAAAAACATCTCCTCCAACTTCACTTCTTCATCTTTCCCTCCACTCCTCAGTCCTGACGGCAACACTGCCGTCTCATCTATCTCTAAGGCTGAACTCTTCTCTTAAACTTTTTCTAAAAACTCCACTCTGGACGATTCTGGGCATATTCCTCCTACTCATCCCCCCTCTGACTCCTTTATGCCTGTTATAAAGATTCTTCAAAATGATGTTTTCTATGCCCTCTCTGGCCTCAATCCTCAGAAGGCTTATGGACCTGATGGAGTGCCTCCTATTGTCCTTAAAAACTGTGCCTCCGTGCTGTCACCCTGCTTGGTCAAACTCTTTCGCCTCTGCCTGTCAACATCTACCTTTCCTTCTTGCTGGAAATATGCCTTCATACAGCCTGCACCTAAGAAGGGTGACCGCTCCAATCCCTCAAACTACCGTCCTATTGCTGTACTTTCTTGTCTATCTAAAGCTTTTGAATCAATCCTTAACCGGAAGATTCAAAAGCACCTTTCCACTTCTGACCTTCTATCTGATCGCCAGTATGGGTTCCGCAAGGGGCGTTCTACTGGTGATCTCCTAGCCTTCTTAACTGACTCTTGGTCATCCTCTCTTAGCCGTTTCGGTGAAACTTTTGCTATTGCGCTGGACATATCAAAAGCTTTTGATAGGGTCTGGCACAAATCTTTGCTTTCTAAACTACCCTCCTACGGTTTCTATCCTTCTCTCTGTACCTTTATCTCCAGTTTCCTTTCTGACCGTTCTATTTCTGCCGTGGTAGACGGTCACTGTTCTTCCCCTAAATCTATTAACAGTGGTGTCCCACAGGGTTCTGTCCTATCTCCCACTCTTTTTCTGTTGTTCATTGATGATCTTCTTTCCAAAACGAACTGTCCTATCCATTCCTACGCCGATGATTCCACTCTGCATTATTCAACTTCTTTTAATAGAAGACCCACACTTCAGGAACTTAACGACTCAAGGCTGGAGACTGCAGAACGCTTAGCCTCAGACCTTACTATTATTTCCGATTGGGGCAAGAAGAACCTGGTGTCCTTCAACGCTTCAAAAACAGTTTCTCCACCTATCCACTCGACACAATCTTCCAAACAACTATTCCCTATTCTTTGACAACACCCAGCTATCACCTTCCTCAACACTAAACATCCTCGGTCTATCCTTAACTCAAAATCTCAACTGGAAACTTTATATCTCATCTCTTACTAAATCAGCTTCCTCGAGGCTGGGCGTTCTGTACCGTCTCCGCCAGTTCTTCTCCCCTGCACAGTTGCTGTCCATATACAGGGGCCTTGTCCGCCCTCGTATGGAGTATGCATCTCATGTGTGGGGGGGCTCCACTCACACAGCTCTTCTGGACAGAGTGGAGGCTAAGGCTCTTCGTCTCATCAGCTCTCCTCCTCATACTGATAGTCTTCTACCTCTTAAATTCCGCCGCAATGTTGCCTCTCTTTCTATCTTCTATCGATATTTCCACGCTGACTGCTCTTCTGAACTTGCTAACTGCATGCCTCCCCCCCTCCCGCGGTCCTGCTGCACTCGACTTTCTACTCATGCTCATCCCTATACTGTCCAAACCCCTTATGCAAGAGTTAACCAGCATCTTCACTCTTTCATCCCTCACGCTGGTAAACTCTGGAACACTCTTCCTTCATCTGTATTTCCTCCTGCCTACGACTTAAACTCTTTCAAGAGGAGGGTATCAGGACACCTCTCCTCCCGAAACTGACCTATCTTTCGGCCACCTCTTTGGATTCTTTTTAGGAGCAGTGAGTAGCGGGCTTTTTTTTTTATTAATGTTTGCTTTTTGTGTGCCCTTGAACTGTCTCCTTTGCTGTAAAAAAAAAAAAAAAAAAAAAAAAATTGGAAAGATTAGTGCGGTCAACCCTCTCAGGCACAGACTGTATGTAGGCGTACTTCCAGCTGGAAGATAAGGTAGATGTTGGAAGACAGAGATGAAAGAGTTTGAGCAGGCAGGGTGTCAACACGGAAACAAGGAAGCCTTCTGAGGTTAAGGCGAAAGAGGGCACAGCATACATCATTCATATCAATTATAATAACAGGCATAGTGGAGTCAGAAGGTGGATGAATATGAGGAATGTGCCCTGAATCGTCCAGAGTGAAATTTTTAGAAGAAGTTTAAGCAAAGAGTTCAGTTTTAGAGACCGGTGTGCCAGCTACGCTGCCATTAAAACTGAGGAAAGGTGAGAAAGATGAAAAAGTAAAATTCCTAGAGACATTTTGTCAATGTGTCAGAAGTCCATCTCAATCTGTTTATGCATGTGGTAAGGATGTCGAGGTCATCAAAAGTTTCATATACCTTGGTAGCGTGATGCTAACAATAGTAGGTTTTACCAAACAGTCACTCGACGGATGTTTACGGTGTTATGGCGCAGGTAAGTGCTTGTAGTGGCGCCATCTTCTCTTGGCTCATACTGCCCCCCCGGAGCTCATTCTTGATTCACTTTGACAGTTCTTCTAGGGTCCGGGTTGATAGGTGGTCTTCTGGACAGCATGTGAGTAGTCTTAGTCCACTAGGCGGTATGTGGTGGAGTCTACCTGGTTTGGGGAGCAAGTCAGCCAGTGTTGGGTGGGTGAGTGTATCATACTAGGTTGATCTGTCTTAGGTCAGCTGTCACTCTGTTGTTCCAAGGCCTGATTCATCACACCCCTTACAAGATTTGTCGTTGGGAACTCTTTTGATAAATCTGTCCACTACGAATGCTCCTTGTGGTTAGGCAGGTCCGGTGGCAATGAACAAAGTTACTTCATTCATCGCCATTGGGGCCGCCTAAAAACTACGAGCATTTGTAGTGTATTATCAGAAGACTTAACAACAAAAGAACCCGTAAGTTGTTTGATGAATCCAGCCCCAGAGTTTTATGGAGGTCTACCTTAGGTGTGTCAGCAAGTCACTGTGGTCTAAAGGCCTGTCTGTTTGCTAGGGAAGCGAGTGGGCCACGTTGTTTGCTTGGTTCACATAGTGTAGCCACGATGCTGATGTTCATTGGCACTCGCTGAAGGTGCACCCGTTTATACCCCCCCACCCCCCCACCCCACCCCCACCCAAGGACAGCCATGCCAGGAGTGTATGCTTGTGAAGCACAGCGTGTGGTGTTTGTGTTAAGGGGAGGGTGAATAATTCTTCTAGAGTTTTTTTTTCGTTTCGTTTGATAGTTTGATGGTTCATTTGAATGTTTTGGGATATCACTTGTTGTGCAAATGAATGAAATATAGTCAAGACGGTCCCAGACCATGACGGCCCCACACTTACCATGACTACCCTACACGTAAACTATGACAACCCTACATTGCATGACTGATTATTAGTACCGTAGAAAATCTACATTTTTTACTATCATTTTATAATATTACTTTTCCTGCTTATTTTTCATGTATAAAACTAAGTTCTCAAGGAAATTATCTTATCCTACATCCTATTCAATGTTTTCTATTTACTTTGAAAGCCTTTATATAAAAGATTTTAATGAAAAATGCATCTGTTATTGGTTACTGTAACCAAACTGAATCGAACCTAACATAACTATATCAAACCTATCTTAACCGGTGCTGAACCATAAATTCAATATTTATGTACCTATATGTAACCTAATGGGGGGATAAGACTGACATTATCATATTATGTTTACTATTTTTTCTCACAATAAATGATGCCTCAAAACACAAAAGAACTAAAAACATTAAATGGAAATAACACTGAGAGGGCAGGGGCTAGATTCTGTCAAGCTGACCGGACTTCTGTAGGAAGGTCTTCGTACTTTTGAGGGCTTCTTCTTCTGGAGTGTTTTATGGGGCTCGTTAGGCTGTGGTTCTTCTTCTTTTGGAGTGTTTTAGGGGCTTGTTAGCAGAGGTGGGCGCGGTACTGAAAAATCAGTAGTGCGGTTGCGGTAGTGCGGTACTTTTTCCAGAGTAGTGCGGTCCCTTTTTTTTCTTTCCCAGTGCGGTACGCGGTGTGCGGTACTGCGGTAGCGGTAGTCACTAGTCAATATAAAAAAAAATTCTTCAATGCCTATCCCGGCTGTCCATTGACTAACTAATAACTTGTGAGATACAAAAAAAAAAAAAAAAGGAGGACTGGGGAAGGGAGAGAGGGAGGCAAGGGAGGAGGAAGGGGGGGGGGGCAGGACGGGGCGTAGAGGACGGGAAAGGGAGGAGGGGGAGGGAAGGGAATGCAACTTTCCGAGGGAGGAGGGAGGAGACAGGGAAGGGGGAGGAGGAGATCAGCGTCATGTGAGAGAGGAGGAAGTGGGGGGTGGGAAGAAAGGAACGAAGGAAGGAAGGAAGAAAGGAAGGAAGGGAGGTGCGAGCTGCAGAAGCTCTAGCCAGGGATATGGGGGAGTGAAGGGGAAGGGGAGGAATTCTCCAGCGCTTGAGCGAAAACGAAAGATTACTAATATGGTAAAGTCATGACGGGAAGAGTGAGACATTATTCAAACTGTCCAACATATTAAGACAAAACACATCTACTACAACTGGTAATAGCGACTCCCGTGGGAAAGCTGTAAGCCCTGGCGTCTCAGGCCTCAGCGAAGAAACCACGTGGAAATTTCAACGAGATAGTTATAATAATAATAATAATAATAATAATAATAATAATAATAATAATAATAATAAATTATTATTATTATTATTATTATTATTATTATTATTATTATTATTATTATAATCAAACAATATTGATCTTGGCTACATTGAAGAGAGAGAGAGAGAGAGAGAGAGAGAGAGAGAGAGAGAGAGAGAGAGAGAGAGAGAGAGAGAGAGAGAGAGAGAGAGAGAGAGAGAGAGAGAGAGAGAGAATGATAAAATAGAGAAGTTACAAGGAAGTTAAAAAAACAGCTATAGTATGTTCTATGGTCTATGTATGCATCAAAGAAAAAAAGGTACGGAACATGAGATTGAGCGGCGATCATGTTAGTGCTTGCTTGTACTGTTGTACACTGCCATGTACAGTCATCGTCAGAGGCAGTCATTACGCGCCGCCTTGGGTTGAGTGACGAACAGATTTACTCTGAGTTATTCATTTAGTATCTTTGAACACTCCTTTAACCTCTGTTCTGGAGCAGTAAGTAGGCCTTTTTTTTTTTTTTTTCATTGCGCCCTTGAACTGTCTCCGTAGCTGTAAAAAAAAAAAAAATCTAATTTTGGAGAATAACTGAAAGTTCAGAATGATTGAATCACTGATTCTGATGACCGGTACCGATTGCCTGATTGAGGGCCGTATTCTTGAATCAAACTTCTGTAACCACAGTCCCAATCACATCCGACAATGATATTCTTAAACAACCATCGTGCCCGTGGCTACCACAGTTCCGACAGTCACGAGGTCACCGCACCGCACCGTGACAGTCACCTCTGGGACCGTGGTACCGATCAAAGCACCAAATTGTCGGGAAACTTTGTCGGGTCCGTCACCCTTTCTCATAAATGTTGTGGGGCGTGTTATTTTGTGCCTGATTTGCATGTTCACAACGTCTTTGAGGATACTAGACGTTCAGAACGCTTCTGCTACTCTCCCCGAAGTGTTAAGAGCAAGTTGAATATAAAGCAGTGCCTCATATTCATCAAAACAAGCAAAGAAGAGAGATCATCTTCGCTGCTCCACCAGGGGGCGCAAGCCCTCCTGGACCTGGGTGCGAGGCTATACTGGTTTGCGCCATTTTACGGGCCTCGTTGCCATGACAACCCTCGCCTCGCCTTGCTTTTCATGTGGCCACAGAAACTCACCTTGCCGCTCTCGCTCTCGCTTGCTTTCTCGCTCCCTGTGGCCGCGGCCTCATCAGCCAGTGGCATTGTAGAGTGATGCTATAGTTTCCCAAGCCTCCTTTTTCTTTTTTATCATCGCATGATCCGTTCTTTTGTCAAGTACTACTGCTCGGTGTCTCTACAAGCTCCAGAAGTAGAGCAACTTCATTTTGGGATGAATATCGCTTAGTTTCCTTCATTGTTGACTTGAACACAGCGCGCAGGGTATCAGGTGCAGTTGGCGTTTTGACTGTCAGAACGTTGAGATGGACCAAACAACAAGGGACATTGTTACCAATTAAATTTTCTGGCGACGCCAGTGTTACCAAATCCCACCTGACAAATCCGAGTGTTTAAGAATATGCAAATTGTGACAACCCGAACATTAGTGCGCGTGGGGACTGTCGTTGTCGTTGCCGATTTGGTGAGATTTAAGAATATGGCCCTGAGTCCGATTCACTATAAAAAAAGACATTTCTGTGAGCATGCAGCGCTGCAAATGTCTTCGATGGTTTTCTAAGTACCGCAAAAAGTATCGCAGGATTTTTTAGTGCGGTCCGCGGTAGTGCGGTAGTGCGGTACTTTTTTGTGATGCGGTACTACCGCACTAAGTACCGCACTTGCCCACCTCTGCTAGTTAGGGTGTGGGACCACGGCCTCCAGCGCCTCATCAGTGTTAAATGCTATTGGTGTTGTTAATTTGCCATCCTGTCATCAGGGAAATGGTTAGATCCTGTCGAGTTGCCTCGACCTCCGCAGGAAGGTCTGTGTAAACTTGAGGGCTTAGAAGGCAGTGTTGGGGCTGAGGGTGTCGCTGCCAATCAGGTCGTCTGGAGTTGGCCTGTGGGTGTGGAGTCTTGTTAGGGATGCTCTGAGGTTGGTGCGGAGGGAGTAAAAGCTTGGGCAGTGAAGCAGGAAGTGTACTGGTGTGTCAGACAGTGTGGGGCACCATGGCCGGTGTTCATTGTGCAGGTGGGCGTTGAGGCGTGTGTCCAGTCCTCAGGCGGGTGATGGCTGTGTCCAGGGGACGGTTGGGGGAGTAATTCCGCCAGAGCTGGGTGGGGGAGTGTTTATAACGTCCGAGGGTTATCGGTCTTAGGTCGGCTGTCAGTCTGGTGGTCCAGTGTCTGTTGGAGGTCTGTCTTAGGTGGGTCAGTAGGTCACTGTGGTCTGGTGGCCATCCTGTTGGCTTCGGTTTGGTTCTTCTTGGTTCGCTGCCCGTCAGACAGGTTTTGTTTTGGTATGACTCGGTGAGGCTGAGTTTGGCCGCTTAGCCGCTCTTTTCGTCACGGCACGGTTTCGGCCTTTAAAATATCTCTTTACCACGAATAGTACCGAGTAGATTCTTTTCGGTACTTGCCAAATTAAACAATAGCCTTCGTGGAACTTATTGTTATTGGCAGGAGAGTAGAAAAAAAACCGAGAATGGTGTAAGCTTAGTTGCGAGTATTTAGCTTATAATAACTGACTGGTAGAGTGTTTCTCACCAATTCACATGGAAAACGTTAGTATAAACACTTAGGACAGTGCATTATGATTTATCAAGTGAGAGATTTTAGAGTGTGCAACTCCTAATCGCTTCAAGAGGCCCTGAGGAGTTTTAATTAAAGTAGCTAGCGATCACTGGCAATTTTAAAAGTTTAGGTTGGTGTCAATTGACAACTACTGTTATAAAAGTAGCAAGTGAATCCTTAGCTACGGCATGATGAGATTAACTACTCCCTCAGTTTTCTTAAGGAAGTCTTCTGCTGCTTGATATTTTACGATCTTATCATAACAATGTAATTTCACTTAATCTTACTTCCATTTTCGAAAGAAACAACTATTTTGACCCTTCGCTCTATTATAATTGGATGTCAGTTCAGGTCTATCGTCTTTTCAAGATACGTCAACCTCATATTTGACATCCCTGTACTTGACCTAATTAATATAACGATCATACTTTTTTTTTTTTTTTTACAACAAAGGAAGCAGCTCAAGGGCACACACAAAAAAAACAATAATAAAAAAAAAGCCCGCTAATCGCTGCTCCCATAAAAGAATCAGAAGAGGTGGCCAAAAGCAAGATCAAATTCGGGAGGAGAGGTGTCCTGAAACCCTCCTCTTGAAAGAGTTCAAGTCGTAGGCAGGAGGAAATACACATGAAGGAAGATTGTTCCAGAGTTTACCAGCGTGAGGGATGCTGGTTAACTCTTGCATAAGGGGTTTGGACAGTATAGGGATGAGCATGAGTAGAAAGTCGTGTGCAGCGGGGCCGCGGGAGTGGGGGAGGCATGCAGTTAGCAAGTTCAGAAGAGCAGTCAGCGTGGAAATATCGATAGAAGATAGAAAGAGAGGCAACATCGCGGCGGAATTTAAGAGGTAGAAGACTATCAGTAGGAGGAGGAGAGCTGATGAGACGAAGAGCCTTAGCCTCCACACTGTCCAGAAGAGCTGTGTGGGTGGAGCCCCCCCACACGTGAGATGCATACTCCATACGAAGGCGGACAAGGCCCCTGTATATGGATAGCAACTGCGCGGGGAAGAAGAATTGGCGGAGACGATACAGAACGCCCACCTCGAGGAAGCTGATTTAGCGAGAGAGGAGATATGAAGTTTCCAGTTGAGATTTTGAGTTAAGGATAGACCGAGGATGTTTACTGTTTAGTGTTGAAGAAGGTGACAGCTGAGTGTTGTCGAAGAATAGGGGATAGGTGTTTGGAAGATTGTGTCGAGTTGATAGGTGGAGAAATTGAGTTTTTGAGGCATTGAAGGACACAAGGTTCCTTCTGCCCCATTTGGAAAAGATAGCAAGGTCTGAGGTTAAGCGTTCTGCGGCCTCCAGTCTGGAGTCGTGTACTTCCTGTTGTGAGGGTCTTCTATTGAAAGAAGTTGAATAATGCAGAGTGGAGTCGTCGGCGTACGAGTGGACAGGACAGTTTGTTATGGAAAGATCATTGATGAATAACAGACTATAAGGTGTTCAGGGGATAGCGGGTCAGGGTTTATGCTTATTGCCTTTACTGTAAGTACCAAGGTTTGTTAACGTTCCAGTTCATGTTATTTATAAGTAATGTGCCTGACAAGGAATTATTTAATTTTCTGGTAGGGTTATATTAGGTATCGTGTCGGTATTTATGCTACCCCTTGCACTGGTAAAAATTGGAACACTATATCTCCTATTGGAGGAGACGTCCAAAATAACCCGTATATATAATGAGTTGGTAATATCCTTCAACGTCTTCATAATTATCCATTATCCATAATTTGTCATTATATGTAACCCAAATTGTCGGGCTCCTTCAGAACTAATAAATTACCTCTGTCCCCCACCGGGATCAGGTTAATTACGATTAGGATCAAGAGCGTTATTTCACCCTCCCTTTTGCATTTAGAGCAGGTGTTCAGTACAATGGCTTTGCTAGTTAAATGATGAGGATTCAGACAATTAGCACTCATATTTGTTAACAAAGCTATTCACAATCATGTAAATATAATTAGGCGGGGTTCCCACTATCCCGTTTTGGCGGTGGCCGTCGGCGTTATTAACGTCGACATGACAAAAACGGCAAGTGCTCGGCACGAAGGAGATGGGTCCGTCACAAAGCATGGAAGACAACGACTCCTTGATTGCTGCCTTTATATGTGGTACTGGATCAGAAGACAGGCCAGCAGGGAGGAGGTGAAGGTTCTGGACGCACCAGCACTTATTTCAAGACTTAAAATTATTATTAAATAAAGTGGAATGGCAGGACAACCATGCTTGCAGACAACAAAACATACTCTATATGATGGAGCTGTGGGAAAACCAAGTCCAAGGCATGACAATTCCTCAGGGGCTCTGGTCTGTTCAGGCAGACAGCTTGATGAACAACAGTTACTAAAACAGCAATTAATTGAATATACTGAATTATCAACCATCTGCCTGTCTATTGAAATCGACCCCTGTTCACTATCATTTTGATAAGGAGACAGAAATATGGGGAAGTAAAATAGTTTGCAAATGACCCCAGGATGCTCTCTGAACCAGAAGGATACATATATATGCCTCCAATCTCCCTGTGAAACTGATTAGTCATTAAAAAAAAGATCCAAACACCTGGCAGTCCTAGTATTGGAGGAGGGGGAGTTGTCGAATTGTTTGACGCCCTAAAATGTTTCTTGATAAAGTTCGTCGAAGGCAAGACTGATACACTCTTAACAGGTACTCAGCAAATATTGCAATACAACTGTATTTTTAAAAGGTCCAATGCTGCTTGATTGTGCAGGGCTTTCATGCAAGAATTTTTTAATGAGGATAATCTTGCAACGGTCATTCATTTTCTCTCGTTTTCCAATAAATAAAACAACGAGAAGTATCAGCTACATTTGTTTTTACTAATAATAGTATCACTTATTGTACTGAAGTGTAATTGTTACAAGTTGCAGAGAAACACAGGTAATTTACGATAATTGAAAGAATAACTCAAGCTTCATGGGCCCAGAGACGTAATCGGTCGACACCCGCTGGCTAGCAATTCTGAATATGCGCCATGGGCAGTATCGGTTTATTTTGCAGAAGCTGATAACTATTGCCTCACCAACCTCCACATGTCGTCAAAGCATATGATTCATTCATTATTTATTCCTTCCTTCCCTCCTTTCCTCTCTTCCTTCTTTCCTTCCTTTCTTCCTTCGATCCTTCCCTCTTTTCTTCCTTCCCACCTTCCAATGCCTCGAGTCCTTCCATCCCTTCCTACCTCCCTTCCCTCCTTCCCTTCCTTCATTCCTCCCTTTCCTCCTTCATCCCTTCCTTCCCTCCTTCCCTCCCCTCCTTCCTCTCTTCCCTCCTTTCCTCCCATTTTAAATCCTCCCTCCTTCCCTCTTCCTTGCTTTCATCCCTCCTTACTCTACCTCCCTTGCTGAAAGCGTTTCGCTTGCATCCTCAAGGCCTTTGGATGCTATCCCTTACCACAAGAGGCTGCTGTTATAGTGGAGATTTTTTTATGGTAAGTTTCATATCTCCGGAGGCTTCTGCCACCTTAAAATTATTTTGGAAAGCGGTTACCAAAAGAAAGTACGCTTAATACATTTTATAAGCTTCCCTTTGGCTAAATAAAGTAGCAAAAGGTGGGTGCCGACCACCCTTTAAATTGTAAGCCTTCCAAAGCGATTGTTGTGTATCGTACGTGATTAAGCATTACCTCTCAGCAGTCTGGCAGCCGATAGCTGGTGTGAGGAAACCATAAGTTTTCGAGCATACGGCCCCTGATCAGGTTTTGCTAGAGGGCCTGACAGCGCAGCAGGCTTCCTCGGGCGGGTCTGGCGTCAGTGACAGGTAGAGGACATAGCATACGGGACCCCTGTATATCAAAAGAAGAAGAGGCCCCTAGCCTCAGAATGCTGAGGTGGACATCGTGGTACTCTTTGAAACGAGGAGGCCTGGCAGTGGCGAGATAAGTAAGGGGAGATTCACCTACTGATCCGGCATGAGCAATGCCTTATGTCTCAAGTGGGTAGTTTTGGCCAAATCCAGCCAACTGCTGCCACTTGTGATCGAGGTTGCTCCGGCTGATGAGCGTATAATGCGAGTGAGGCTGAAGCACATACTGGGCTTGATGTCTCTTGTCGCAGTGTACGCTCCTACCGAGATGTGTAAAACGGAAGAGATGTTCTACGCTAAACTCGACTCCGTATTAGACAAGTGCCCTCCCCGGGACACACTCATTGTTTTGGGCGACATTAATGCTGCTACTGGCTCAGACAGGGTTGGCTACGAGCTATGTGTTGGTCCCCATGTTCTGGTACCAGGAACATCAACAGCTCTCTCCTCTTGAATTTTGAAAGATCGAGGAGATTGAGAATTGCGGGTTCCTGGTACCAGAGGCCAGAGCTACACCGCTGGACTTGTATAGTGATGCCGGAGCGGTAGCTAAGGAGATTGACCACATCCTCGTTAGTCCTCATTGGAGAATCCATCAGAACCGCAGGGTTTACCGGGGTGCCGAGTTCCTTGCAACTGACCATTCATGTCAGGTCAAGAAGAATCTCGAGATGCAACAATATTGTGTTCCGTTTCGATAGGCTGAAGGACCTAGCTTGTGCTCAGGAGTAAGCAGTGGCAGTCTCAAATCAGTTCAATGTGCTCAGCGCCCTTGAGGACCCTGTAGAACTGTGAGATGCCTTCCAAGTTCCAACGTGAGACGCTCAATCTGCCAAGGAGTGCACTGGAGAGCCCCGAGATCTAGGAGTGGATTTGCCTCGGCGGAGACACTGGAGAATACTGAGGAGGGTCGCGCTTCAGGACTTGCTGGGAACCGGGACCAATACAGGGCTCTGTCGCGTAGGACTAAAGCTCTACTGAGGAGAGACAAGGAGAGCTATGTCAGGGGTTTCGCTGAGAAAAACGAGGGCCATTTAGAAGGGTAGTTGTATACATCTCCAGCCAACTGCAGCCATTTGTGGGTATGCTGACTGCGACTGATGAACGTATAATGAGAATGAAGCGAAATGATGCTCTGGGCTTCATGTCTCTTGTTGCAATGCATGCTCTTACCGAGGCATGAGAGACTGAAGAGAAGGAGTTCTCCGCAAAAATCGACTTCGTATTAGACCAATGCCCCCTCGTGGCACACTCATTGCATTGGACTACTTCAGTACTACTACAGGCACTGGCAAATTTGGCTATGAATTATGAGCTGGTTCCCATGGTTCTGGTACCAGGAACAGAAACATCTATCTCCAGTAGGCAGATAATTGCACGTTTTTAGTACCAGAGACAAGATTTACACCGCTGGATTTAATACAGCAACGCCAGAGAGGTAGATAAGGAGACTGACCACATCCTTGTAAGTACTCGTTGGAGGATCCTTCATAACTGCAGTGTTTTCCTGCGTGCTGCGTTTTTTGCTCTTGATCATAGGTGTGAGGAACTGGGGCTCTAGGCTACAGATGTTAACAGCTCAAATAGCCAGACCTCTAAACAAGTTCTGGAATACTCCATCCACATGGACCAAAGAGGATTACAAACACTTGACTGGGTTTTCAAATACGTATACTTGCAAGATAAACCACAGCAATGAAGATGTACAGCCTTGAGCAGCTCAACCTCGAGGTAGCCGGCGGTGAAGCAGTAGAGTTGTCGGCTGGAACTCGGCTCCGTCGGTGAAGCAGTGGAGGTAGTATAACAGCCGGCAAGGACTTCACTGCCACGAGTAGACGTGAGAAGTTACGTGGAGGTGGCAGGAGAGCTGGCCCAGGGTCTTCTAGATGGACGAAGACGTCAGATTCATCCGGGTAGTCCGAGAACTGGCTCAAGGTCCTAGGAGCCACCGGTAGTAAGTGCAGGAGACGGGCGACTGGCTGAGGTAGTAGGCGGGCGAGAGGTGGAAAAGCCCGGGAAGGTCTGATGGGCCACCGTCAGCTTCTCCGCACGTAAACTCGGCGAGGTGGTAGTGAAACAGAAGGCAGAGCTTCTGAAACTCAAAGCGAAGCGACAGAATATACGAAAGTAAGGAAGGAGTGAAGCAACGAGTGAGGAACGAATGAGAAAGCTAGCAGAGAAAGTGCCAATTAAGTAAATGAAACAATGAAGCAGGGGAGAATCAAAGGTAGTTACGGAAGGAAGTTAGTGCAAGAAATAAAGCGCGGAAATTACGACTTGCAAATACAATAAAACTACTTAAGCCTTCACAATAGGCTTCTTGTTGGGACATTGAAGCTGCATGTCAGGTCAAGAAAAATCTCGAGATGAAACAATACTGTGTTATATATCGAGAGGCTAAAAGGCCTGGCATGTGCTCATGAGCATGCAGTGACAGTCTTAAATCACTTCAATGTCCCCACCACACTTTTAGGGCTGTGGAATACCTTCAATCGTGAAACTATTCCAGCTGCAAAGCAATGCATTGCAGAGCGCCCGATGTCCAGAAATGCTTTTTTTTCTCGAAGGAGACGCTGGAGAATATTATTGTAACGGTCCGAATGTGAGTGAACGAGAATGTGAGTAAGTCAGTGAGTAACAGAGTGAGTAAGTGTAAGCGAGTGCATGAATGAACGAGTGACAGTGAGTAAATGTGAGCAAGTGGGAGCGTGAGTGAATGAGTGAAAGAGTGAATGGGTAGCTGAGGAATGTAAATGCGTAAAAGGTTATGAGAAGATAACACGGCGAGCGAATGAGCGAATATATGAACGAGAGTTACTGAAATCCCTCATCTCAAAGCCTCGAACCCCTCTAAGAAACCAATAACTAGTTAGTTAGGTAGGGTTTGATTGTAATGCCGAGAGGGAGTCACGTGAAGAAGGGGGAGGAGCTTAGCGAGGAGCAGAGGCGAGAAGGCGAGGGCAAGGAGACCCACGAGTCAGTGAGGAGACAAGCACCACTGCAGCAGGCCAGAAGCGGGAGAGAAGGGAGAAGACGAGCACCACGGCAGCAAGCCAGAAGCTTGGAGGACGCACACACCACCCACGGCCTGCTGTGTGAGGCGGGCTAGCAGGAGACGAGCAGCAGCCCTAGCAAGGAAAGGCAGCGAGTTGGAGTTGAGTGAGAGCGGTGTCCATCTCTCCACTCAGCCCCCCCCCGAAAAACCACCCACGGCCTGCGGGGTGAGACGGACTACAGGATGGGAACTTGTATGGCGGGGTAACCTGCCCCTCGACTGTCCTGGGGGCCGAAATACCACTGCCCCAAGCTGCTCCCTACATCAAAGGGCGCCCGCCTCTTCACACCACCCGAGCCGCTCCATCTCCACATCAAGCGGCGCCCGTCTGTCCAGCACCAGGACCGCCCATTCCCATCGTGGACGTCCTCTGCCGAGCCCGACACTCACGCCAGCTCCTCCTCCTCCGCATCCAGCAACTAGAGCTAAGCATTCTGTGTATTCCCCAAATCTCCCTTGTGCCTGTCGGTCATTCATTATTTTTCATATTTTTATTAGTACTCCGCTAACCTTTGCAAATAAACCAAATACATATTTATATATAACCTTACTGAGTATTATCATTTGGAGCCTGTTTTGCTGCTCATTGGAAATTACTGAACCATACACACATCCCCTCCATAGTACATTATCACCATCCAGTTTCTTAATGCTGTCTCAAAAAATGGTTCCCACGGAAATCCTCCCACCTTCCATAATTAACCACACAAGTAACGCCCTTCTGGTCACAAACTTCGGAACGAGTGTTCACTTGTCCTGAGGCCTTAACATCCGGGACCAGCGCTCGACAACTACCACGCTACCACATACCATCATAACCCTAGTGGTTGTCATAAAAAGGGATGTAGCTTTCATTTATTTATTTAATTTAATATTTTCTCTATTTTCCACGCTACATTATTAAGGGGAGTCGCCCTGCCATGCTTGTTGGGAATCAGGTCCAATATAGTATTATGTCGCGTAGGACTAGAATTAATCTGGGGTTGGACAAGAAAGGTTTGTAAGGAGCCTCGCTGAGGAAGTCGAGGGCCATCTCAATGCGAATGACCTGCGACTCTCGTACCGAGCCCTGAAGAAGCCCCGCTTCGAGCTTTCCTCTCGGGTGAGCTCTATCTGAACTGCAGATGGCTTCCTCGTGTCGGACATGAATGGGGAGATGACTCATTGGGCTGAGTTCTTTGAATAGTTTTACATGGTGACTGGGAGTGAGCAACTTCCAGCTGTTGATTTGCAGGTGGCGGATGCTGATCCACTCTTCGGGATATCTATACCTACCAATGATGTATAAGTATCGCCCAATTAGCTTAACATCGGTTATAGGTAAGATGCTGGAGTCCATAATAGCCAGGAACATTCGGGAGCATTTAGAGAAACATAGTTTAATTCACGACTCGCAGCATGGGTTCACAAAAGGTAGGTCATGCCTCACCAATCTCTTGTCCTTCTACAATAAAGTATTTGAGGCGGTTGGCAGAGATGAAAATTATGGTGTAATCTATCTTGATTTTAGTAAAGCGTTTGACAAAGTTCCTCACCAACGACTGTTGCTTAAATTACAGGCTCACGGAGTAGAGGGTAAAGTTTTGAGCTGGGTCAAGGCGTGGCTTAGCAATAGGAAGCAAAGAGTGCAAATCAATGGTAAAAGATCTGACTGGGGGTGTGTTACGAGTGGGGTCCCACAAGGTTCGGTATTAGGTCCACTTTTGTTTATTATTTATATCAATGACTTAGATACAGGAATTAGTAGTGATGTTAGTAAATTTGCAGATGATACCAAGATCGGTAGAGTAATTGAGTCGGATCGGGACGCTAGTATTCTCCAAGGTGAACTCAACAGATTGTATGACTGGGCGGATAAATGGCAGATGGAGTTCAATGTAGGGAAGTGCAGTATTCTGAGTGTAGGTAGGAACAACCCCTCACATAACTATTGCTTAAATGACACTTTCATAAGCAGGTATGGACGAGAGAGGGATTTAGGGGTCTTAGTGAGCTCTGATCTCCGTCCAAGGGCACAATGCATTCAAGCTAGAAATCGAGCTAACAGGGTACTGGGATTTATTTCAAGGAGCGTAGGCAACAGAAGCACCGAAGTCTTCTTCAAACTATATTTAGCATTAGTTAGACCTCATCTTAATTATGCGGTTCAGTTCTGGTCACCTTACTATAGAATGGATATCAAAATGTTAGAATCGGTGCAGAGGAGGATGACTAAGATGATTCAGGGGTTGAGAAACTTGCCATACGAGGTAAGACTCAAACAGTTAGACTTGCATTCTCTAGAAAGGCGAAGGGTGCGTGGAGACATGATCGAGGTTTATAAATGGATGAAGGGCTTTAATAAGGGAGACATTCATAAGGTTTTGTTGGTAAGAGAACCGGGTAGGACACGAAGTAATGGGTTTAAACTGGATAAATTCAGATTCAACAGGGACATAGGCAAAAATTGGTTTACTAACAGGGTGGTGGATGAGTGGAATAGGCTTAGCAGTCATGTGGTGAGTGCCAATACAATTGTCACATTAAAAAATAGACTAGATAATTTCATGGACAGCGATATTAGGTGGTGTTAAATACACGGGAGCTTAGGGTCAAAGGAGCTGCCTCGTACAGGCCTACCGGCCTCTTGTAGACTCCTGCGTTCTTATGTTCTTATGTTCTTATGACGCGCAGTAACGGATTATAACACTGTGACAATTACACTCATAATTCGTCTTCTTGTGGACTGTGGAACCTTGACGGTTTTTCATCGACACACCGTGACGTGGAGTGGAAGAGTCACAACAGATCAGGAAAGGCTGGCAGAAACCGGGAATCAGCAGCTCCGCGTCGTAACGGTAACCAGAGACCAACGTCTTAGTGCAAATGACCACGTCCAAAGAACGACTAGCAACAGATCTTTTGAATTTATTCTGAAGTCCCCTGATGTTTGAAAACAGAACTCTGCCACAGCTCATTGCTAGTATATAGATAAGACCAAATCGTGAAAGCCCGTCTGGTCTATGAACAAGCGATAGTCGAGTCCGAAAAATCGAAAAGGAACATATGAAGAAATAAACTCAAAGTATGCAGCAAGAAGTGAAAACAAGGTCATTTCTGGAGGAGCCGCAACACCAGGTAAGGTAATTTGGTTATGGAACCTCAAGTTCGCCAGGTTGAAGAGGACCCTGACAGTTGCGAAGGGATGTATGACCGCTACCACCATACATCTCCTTGTCCTGCCAGCACAATGGACGTATGTATGTTTTATTTTTTGTATGTAATACCTGCACTGTCGTAGAAGCCCTAGTTGTTGAGACTAGGGGTTTGGCTTAAGGACCTGGTTTGTCATCCACCAGGGTAGGGATAATGGGGACTTCAAGGAAGACCGATAGCAAGGCAATGACTGTAAATACAAACATACCCTAGAACTAGAGGGGGGGACGGTGGCTGAGTGGTTTACTTACCGGTCCCGCGTTTGCCGCGTGATGGGTGATGCGGGTTCGAATCTACTGCTACAACCTGAAATTGTTCAGTCCCCGCCGAGTAGCCTAATACTATTCACATGCTGTCCTGAAGACCACCTATCAACCCGGACTCTAGAGAAACTGTCCAAGGGAAATAAAAAATGAGCTCCGGGAGCCAGCATGAGCCAATAATAAATGGCGCCACTATAAACACTTGCCAGCGCTATGGCCGACTACCAAGCCCAACCAAGAGAGCCTACCGGCGCTATAGGCCAAGACGTAAAAAAAAAAAATGGTCATAGACTGACATGCTCAGCCACCCTTTTCATGTCATATATTCATTCTGCTAGATGTCTAGTCACCCATCTCACTGAATAGTCTAATGGGGGAGCCAGTTTAATAGCTGATAGTCCGACCAACCAACAGCCCATACTGGATTAAAAAGTACCAGCAATAGCGGTCACAGACACTAGCCTGCCAGACCTTATCATCTGGCAAAGCACTATAAAATATCTGAGCATTGTGTGTGTGTGTGTGTGTGTGTGTGTGTGTGTGTGTTGTGTGCGCGCGCGCTTGTGGACGCGCGATTCCTTCTCTCTCTCTCTCTCTCTCTCTCTCTCTCTCTCTCTCTCTCTCTCTCTCTCTCTCTCTCTCTCTCTCTCTCTCTCTCTCTCTCTCTCTTTTCTAAACATAAAATTATACGAGAATAGGGTTAAAGTTTCAGGTTTTGTGTGTAATTATTTTAAGAGCCTGTTAATTAATTGCACATTGATACAGAAATACAAATACAAATTACAATAAATAAAAAAAATGAAAAATAGTTTACACTGTCGTAAGTCTCTCTCTCTCTCTCTCTCTCTCTCTCTCTCTCTCTCTCTCTCTCTCTCTCTCTCTCTCTCTCTCTCTCTCTCTCTCTCTCTAACCACCCAACACTTCAGGATGCCAAAGATCTAGTCTCAACACCTAGGGCTATCTATGGCAGTGCAGATATTACATACAAAAAATAAAACATACACACAACATAATATAACACACACAATATACTACTCATTACTGCTGGTGGGAGAGCCACTCATTTATTCTACACTTGAAAGTGTGGAGTGAGGTGGAGCGGTGCAGGTGTGTGTTGAACAACAGCTGGTTCCATAGGCGACTGTACCGTGGCAGGAATGAGCGTAGATAATCTTCAGTTCGACTGAACGGTATTGTCACCGCGTACTGGTGCTCCGTATTGCGCGTTGAACGAGTGACATGCGTTGAAGGCACCGGTCCAGGGAGACGCAGTATAGAGAGATGTGGCATGTGCATTGCTTGGGCCTTGTACATAACACAAAGGCCCGCCACAACTCGTCTGTGCTGCAGTGGATGGAGGGTGTCCGGTCCACCGTCCTCGTTTCTGTCCCGCACCATCCATTGGGCTCTAGCCTGGACCCTGTCAAGGCTGGCCTGGTACTAGGGAGGGCAGGAGGACCATGCGATGGATGCATACTCCATTTTGGGGCGGACCTGGTCTTTGTAGAGTGTGGACACCCCTCTGGATTCCAGCATGTCCCCTACACACCTGATGCACCTCAGCTTGTATGCCGCGTCTCTGGCATCCTCGTGTGGTTGGTGAAGGTGAGGCCCGCGTCAAACTCCACACCCAGGATGTTGATGGCGTGTTGGCTGACTCTCTTCTCTTGGATATGTGGAGGAGCTGGGTTTTATCCGAGGCGAGGGTGATCTGCCAGCGCCTTCCCTAGGAGACGATGGTGTCCAGCGTCCAGTTGGCTCGGCTTATGGTTGCCCGGTTGTCGGTCCTGTCGCAGACGAAGGTGAGGGTGCAGTCGTCTGCATAAGCGTGTGCCTCAGGGCTGAGCTGCAGGGTGCCACTGAAGTAGACATTCCACGGCACGGGGCCGAGGTCACTACCTTGAGGCCCTCTCCAGCCTCAACTCTCAGAAGGCTTATGGACCTGATGAAGTGTCTCCTATTGTACTTAAAAACTGTGCCTCCGTACTGACACCCTGCCTGCTCAAACTCTTTCGCCTCTGCCTGTCAACATCTACCTTTCCTTCCTGCTGGAAGTATGCCCTCATACAACCTGTGCCTAAGAAGGGTGACCGCTCCAACCCCTCAAACCACCATCCTATAGCTTTACTTTCCTGCCTGTCTAAAGCTTTTGAATCAATCCTTCACCGGAAGATTCAAAAGCACCTTTCCACTTCTAACCTTCTATCTGATCGCCGGTATGGGTTCCGCAAAGGGCGTTCTACTGGCGACCTTCTTGCTCTCTTAACTGATTCTTGGTCATTCTCTCTTAGCCGTTTCGGTGAAACTTTCGCAGTTGCGCTAGACATATCGAAAGCTTTCGATAGAGTCTGGCACAAGTCTTTGCTTTCTAAACTGCCCTCTTTCCGATTTTATCCTTCTCTCTGTTCCTTTATCTCCAGTTTCCTTTCCGGCCGTTCTATCTCTGCAGTGGTAGACGGTCACTGCGCTTCCCTTAAAGCTATCAACAGTGGTGTTCCACAGGGCTCTGTCCTATTACCCACTCTCTTCCTGCTATTCATCAATGATCTTCTTTAAATAACAAACTGTCCTATCCACTTATACGCTGACGACTTCACTCTTCATTATTCAAATTCTTTCAATAGAAGACCCTCTCAACAGGAATTACATGACTCTAGACTGGAGGCTGCAGAACGCTTAACCTCAGACCTCGCTATCATTTCACATCGTGGTAAAAGGAACGTTGTGTCCATCAATGCCTAAAAAACTAAATTTCCCCACCTATCAACTTGACACAATCTTCCAAACATCTATCCCCTATTCTTCGACAACACTCAGTGGTGCTGTCTCCCTCTTCAACACTTAATATCCTCCGTCTATCCTTAACTCAAAATCTTAACTGGAAACTTCACATCTCCTCTCTCACTAAATCAGCTTCCTCGAGGTTGGGCGGTCTGTATCGTCTCCGCCAGTTCTTCTCCACCGCACAGTTGCTATCCATATACAGGGGCCTTGTCCGCCCTCGTATGGAGTATGCATCTCACGTGTGGGGGGGGGGGTCCACTCACACAGGTCTTCTGGACAGAGTGGAGTCTAAGGCTCTTTGTCTCATCAGCTCTCCTCCTCTTACTGATAGTCTTCTACCTCTTAAATTCCGCCGCCATGTTGCCTCTCTATCTTCCATTGGGATTTTCATGCTGACTGCTCTTCTGAACTTGCTAACTGCATGCCTCCCCACCTACCGCGGCCTCACCACACACGACTTTCTACTCAAGCTCATCCCTATACTGTACAAACCCCTTATGCAAAAGTTAACCAGCATCTTCACTCTTTCATCCCTTACTCTGGTAAACTCTGGAACAATCTTCTTTCATTTGTATTTCCTCCTGCCTACGACTTGAACTCTTTCAAGAGGAGGGTATCAGGACACCTCTCCTCCCGAAATTGATTTCTCTTTCGGCCACTCTTCTCCAATTTTTTTAGGGGCAGTAAGTAGCGGGCTTTTTTTTATTATTATTTTCTTTTTTTAAGCCCTTGATCTGTCTCCTTTGCTGTAAAAAAATCAAAAAAGCTCCGACAGGATGTGGATTGGAAGTGTGACCGCTCACTAGTGTGCTGGAGGTTCTCTCACAGAGCTAGTTTTGCAGCAGCTGCAGCCGGCCGCCACACACTCCTAGGCTTTTGAGCTTGGTCACGATGCGTCGGTGCCACACCCTGTCAAATGCTCCGGCGAAGTCCAGGGAGACGACGTACACGTCTTTGCCACCATCCAGCGCCGTGTTCCACGCAGCCGACTGCAAGAGTATGTCAGCAGCAGAAGGTGATGGGCTTCCAGGAAGGAAGTAATCTTCGAGAATATGATGGGCTCGAAGATTTTACCCACCACAGACAGAAGGGAGATTGGTCGGTATTTGGTGGGATCAGCCCTGCTGTTCTTGTGGATGGGGACAACCCTTGCCTCCTTCCACTGTGAGGGCCACGTCCTTGAGGAGAGGCATCTCCTAAACAGCAGAGTAAGTGGTGCCGATATCTCTGCTGCACACTTCCTCAACAGGTAGGAGCTGATGGTGTCATGCACGACGGCCTTCTTAGTGTCTACTCGGATGAGCTGCTTCTCCATCTCTGCCTGCTATATTGGGAGGCATTCAAGGGTCGCCCCCGTCCTGGTTGGGATCCTTTGTGGAGTGCGATGTGGCTCAGGCACCTGCATTTTGCTGGAGAAGTGGGCAGCCAACGTCTGAGCCTTTTCTCTGTTCCGCATCGCGAGTTTTCCGTCCGATGCAGTGAGTGGCAGGATGGCGTCGTCTGAAACAAAGCCCTGCTGTTGCTTAAATGCTGCTCCACCATTCCTTTCTTCCCACATTCTGGCCGGACAGCTTGTCTTTTAGGGTGCTCTTCCATCGACGGATTGCTTCATTCAGCACCCACTTCATTCTTTTACAAGCTGTCTTATATGCCCGTCGTGTGTGTTGTGAGGGGTGCGATTTGTACCGTTGCCAAGCCCTACTCTTTTCTTCAGCTGCATATCTGCAGTGAAAGGCAAACCAAGGCTAATCTCTTGGCTTGGATTTGTAGGACCTGCATCGAACAAATTTCTTATGACAGGACAGCAGGAGGTCGTTGAACGTTTAGACTTGATCGTCAATGGTTCCCCTGAGCAGGCCTCTCCAGTCGATGATGGCTAGCTCTGCTCTGAGCCCGTCCCATCTGCCCGTCGCCAGAGCCAGTTGGTGCGGCAGACCCCCACGTCCTGGTCGACTGCTAACTTGACAGTCGTGAGGACGGCGAAGTGGTCCGAGAAGTCGACTAAACCCGTTGGACGACATGTGACGACACTCGCGGGGAGATCGGTTAGGACTGGGTCAAGGGAGGATCCTGAAGTGTGTGTGGGAAAGTCTACGTGGTTGATAAGCCATTAGTCAGACATCAGCTCATCGAACGTCCTGGCAACAAGATGTTGGTTCATGTCGCCAAGAATAATTACTCGTTTAAAGGAGTTCTTTTTTTGCATGAGCGCAACTAGGTTGGCGTGCAGGAAGAGAAGCGGTTCCCTACCTTGCCCCTAAGGTCGGTAGCACACACACAACAGGATGGCATCGATTCCACGCGTCCACAGCTTGAAGAAAATCAGCTCCAGGTGATCCGGCATGATGACGTGAACAGCTTTGAACTGGAGCACCCTACGGAAGCATATGGCAACACCACCAAAGGTTCCGCGAGTCCTGTCTCGCCGGTACCATCTGGTGTACCTTTGTGTTCAGCCGTAATTTTCAGGAACTGTTGCATTTAAGAATGTCTCTACTGTGGCGATAACGTCAGGGTCATGTTGGAGCACGTGGCTGTGGGTGAGGTCTCCTATGTTTGTTTGGAGTCCCCTGTTTGCAGACACAATAATTAGTTTGTCGTGTGTGTTGCTGCCCTCCATTATTCCACCGGTAGTAGGCCTGAGGGGGCTGTGGGTCCAGCGGGGCTGAACAGACAGGGGCAAGAGCGGAGAGGAGAGGAGAGTGGTTAGCCCCAGGCCCGAGGATCCGGCTCAGGGAGCTGAACAGGAGGTCCCGTGTGTGTAACGCCTGCTCCTCCACAACTTTTTTGAAAAAAAAAAAAAATCTGTCCCTCTTGATTGAGGCGGGAGCGACACTCTTGGGAGGTATGTCCAAGGCGTCTTTTTTTTTTTTTTTTTTTTTTTTCATTGCAGCCTATTGCGCCGGTAGGCTTCTTCCCGGTGGATCCTGATGGTCGGTCCAAGGCTTCTTTCCGGTAGGTCCTGATGGTCGGCCCAGCCCGTTCTGGCGCAGGCGAGTGTTTATAGTGGCGCCATCTTGCATTGGCTCATGCTGCCCTCCCAGAGCTCATCTTTGATCCTAGAATCTAGAGTCCGGGTTGATAGGTGGTCTTCTGGACAGCATGTGGGTAGTTTTAAGCCACTCGGCGGCGGCTGAAAAATCCCAGCTTGGTGGCACCGGGCGGGGATTGAACTCGCGTCCTCCTGAACACGAGGCCGTTACTTTGACGACTCAGCCACCGCCTCCCCTTGTACTTCTTATAGCAGCTCTCCTCAGAGTGGCCACAGTTCCTGCAGAAGCCACAGTACCTCCTGCCGTCTGTCCTTCTTAATGCAGCTCCTGTCATGTTAGGTGGAGCGGGTTGGGGTCTGGAGTTGCATGCTGGGCTTGGTGTGGGCGTGAGTGTGGGAGTAACTGCCTCTCCCTGCGCAGGTCGTGAGGCACGGCCACTTCGGCGATGGTAAGTTCTAGATTGCCTGTTGGTATTCGTGTTGTTGTTATTTTCAAGTTGCCTCTGGTTTGATTCAGCAGTGGTGAATGTGGTTGGGGAAGGTGTCGCTAGGGGTGTTATGTTTGTAGTAGTTGTAGTAGGTGTAGTAGTGTTGAGTGATGGGGCAATGGTCGAGGTGGTGGGGATGGTGAATGTGGTGGTGGTGTTGGTTTTGTTAGTGGTGAGGGGAATTTGAGGAGGATGTATTGTGTGGTTCAGGGGGGGGGTGAGTAGGGGGGGGGGGCTCATATGGGTGGTAAGGAAAATGGTATTTGCAGAGGCAGGTGTAGCTATGTCTTGAGAAACAAGTGCGGTGGGTGGGAGAAAGGTGTTCGCAGAGGCAGGTCGGGTTTCGTCTTGTGAGCCCTGATTGGGTGGGGTGCTGCTCTCAGCGGCCTCAGCTGGGTGCGGTTCACCAGGTGTGGTCAGGGTGGATTGCACAGGAGCAGCAGTCGCTAGTGGGCGGGGCTTTCTAGAGCTTCACCATGTGCGAGAAGTTTGATTGGGGTGGATGCGCTGTTGCCACTCTGTCTATTCTTTCAGCACGGCCGGTGCAGGCGATAGGACTCGTGCCTAGTCCCTCTACGCTGGCCTTGGTTGCTGTGATGTTGTCAATAAATTTGACGATAGAGACAACAGTGTCACGTTTCTCAGCTAGGTAGTGAGGGGAGGGGTCGTATGACCTCAGGCCAGCCTTCGTATTTTTCGGCTCTGCCTTGATGCTCTTAATTATTTTGATGAGTTCCCGTGGCTCCAGCAGTCGAAGCTCTCCCTCGTCCTCGTTGCTGGGTTCCCTACCACCATCAGCAGGGGAGCTGCGCTAGTGGTCCTGGTTTTTGTCTGTCAGGTACATCACAGGGTGGGACACGTTCTGGACCTGTCTCAGGGAACTGACTTCACTACATTTGAATGTGGTGAAGATTCTG